>NC_061115.1:4352516-4369953 GCF_002878395.1 Capsicum annuum | reverse complement strand
ATTTTACTTTCTGTTTAGGACCCTCCTAAAAAATGGGATTTTACTTTCTGTTCAGGACCCTCCTGAAGAATGGGAATTTATTTTCAGTTCAGGACCCTCCTGAAAAATGGGATTTTACTTTCAGGACCCTCCTGGAAAATGGGAATTTACTTTCAGTTTAGGACCCTTCTGAAAAATGGGACTTTACTTTCTGTTCAGGACCCTCCTGGAAAATGGGACAATGCTTTCAAAAATGAAATACTACTTTACTATAATTTTTTTGGGATAATTTTCATTCTAGTTTTAATTTTGGGTTTCAGGAGCCCGCCTGAAGAATAGGGTGATAAAAGTCGAGTCAAGAGCCAACAGAAGCTGTATAGACAGGACTTTGTAATTTCATTTATGTTTTAACTTGTAATTTTCATTTTTGATGTAATGATAGAGCCACGGACCGGAACCTCGATAGAACCTCACTCAACTCTCCAACTCGGTATAGTCCACTTCTCTTCCAATCCTTTGAAATACCCGTGACTTGATTCTCTCATAACTTGGGTAGGTAGGATGTCTAAAGTCAAGATCTAGTTGTCCTTCTTCCTTCTGTTTCTTTCTTTGAATAATGGTCGGGTCAAAATTTGGTCTCGCTGTCTACTTCTTTGTTTGAAAACACTTCGTGTTTACATTCAAAGGGGGCATGATGTTGACACCTAATTTCGTCCCTCCCCGATATCATTTTTACCTATTTTTTACCTTATCCTACCGTGTACCTTCACCCGTGTGATAATCCCTCCACAAAATGACAAAAATAACAATCCCCTAACTAATTTTATTTTTTTCCTAACAACCTATCCAATCAAAACAAGACACCTACCTACCCTACCCTAACAAACTCTACCCCACATCACCCTACCCCAAACCCCTAACATATATGTACATATCCATACACGGATATAGATGGAAAAAAGGACCAAAAATGGATTTTTCACTTTAAGAAAAGGAGGGGGGCCCACACACTATTAAAAAGGGGAATTCCCATTTTTCCATTCATTTACATCACTCTCAGAATATACATAAACAATATATACACCATAGTAGGGACTGGATTCTCGGATCTTCTACACGGAATACGGACACAACACAGTTTTTTCTCTGCACCTTCATCTTCTTCCACCATACATGCACACACATACATTGATATATATATAAAAATGACAGAGAAAGAGAAAACGGAGAAGTGAATTGATCATAATCGAGAAAAATAGTGAATATTGGAGGTTGATTTAGGAAAAAAATGGCGTGAGAGAAGAAAAGGACGACAGAGGAGTAGATCGGGTATAGGAGTTCAAAAAGAAAGATCTGAGAGGGAGGCAAATCACTACGTTTATCATTATTCGGGTGACCAGATCTCGCCGGAGCTCCGGCAACAATCGAAACCGGCTTCAAAAATCCCAAATTTTTCTCTGATTTTTTGTTTGGTTTTCCGGCGAAACCCAGCCAAGAGACCCCACTCTGTTGACTGCCGGGTCTGTTGGAGCTCCAGTGAGTTGCAAACAGCAACCCAATTACGATTTCGATGGGATCGGTTATGGTTAGTTCGAAATCCAAGCATTGGGGTTCATTTTCAAGGTTTTTGTTTCGGTTTTAAATCTGTTCCGTTTGTATTTATCATACTGAGTTGGATTCTTGATCGGATTGAGGTTCTTTGTTTGAGGTTTTCGGTTTCGGATTTTCTATTATCAATAAAAATGAGTTCCATTGAGGTCCACTCCTTTAACCTACTCTCTTTTTCTGTATTTTGCTTGTTTAAATTGACTATGACTGTGTTTATCTATTCTAATTGTTTGATGTTTGCTGATACACATGAGGTACCGTGCATATGAAATAAGTACTAACTGAATAGCTTGAGACAACAGATCATGAATGCATGTGAAACTGATTTATCTGAGAATGTAAGACCAAGAATATAATACTTCAAAAATAATCTATAAATAAAAATAGTAAAATCTGATAACTGAATAACTGGTAATCTGAATGATTTGGTCAAGCAATCCTGAACCTAATTTCTATTCTAAATACTGCATTGAGACTGTGGGAGGTACCATCTAACCAACATGCCCCAATCTGAACTAATCGGGGTCTAACCTGTAACTCTAGTGTGAAAGGTGTTAGTACCAAACCATGAATACTAACACTTACTGCGTGGATCTACTAAACTGACATCTCGAAGGACTAAAGAGTCGTCCTATACTGGCAGGAGTACTCATGAGATATCTGTCAACCCTATACTGGCATGAAGATATCTCAAACCAATATTGGCTACATAGTTTTGTAACTCAGGAATTGCTACTACGAGTCACACCCTAAACTGGCAGGAATGCCCCATCTCTTTGTTCGCTCGATGCTGAATCCTACTCCCAACTAAATGACACAGATTATTGGACTGAACTATGTTTAACCGAGCAAACAATTGATCATAATAACTGACTGAATGACAATATTCATGGTTTATTTGAAATCATTCTGACGGTACTGAAATTATGTAAACAACTAGGTATTGGGTGTTCATAACCCACCAGCACTGAATGGAGTAATATTAATGCCGTTAAAAGCTTTAAAAATCATAATAGGGACTCATTATTCAAAATTCAAACTCAAGCAATCCATTAAACACGTGAGATTCATAAACTTAAACATGAGAATGGGTAAAACATGCGATAATAACATAGTTACAATACTAAAACCATGAACTAGGGATTTAAAGGTGAAGATTTCACTATTTAAAACATGTAATGGCGCATTCCACTTGGAAACACTTATAATCATAACTTGAAATCAAACTATCAAGATACCCATGGACATAGTTCAACTTAAACATGTAAAACTTACGATTTAAGAACAAAAAGGGATTCTCAGACTCCATAGGTGAAAAAAGCCAATGGATGAACATCACACATACCTCTCTAGATGATTTCGTGAAGATTCTTGAGAATTTCTTGAGGTTTGAAGCTTGAATTCCTTGATTTCTTGAGAATGGGTTAGGGTTTGTTCTTGAGGAATGTGAGGCTTCTTTAGAGTGAATTTGTGATAGAAAGAGCAAATAATGCTCTTTGGGGAGTTAAATCTCGTGTTATGGACTGATTGGGTAAAGGAAAATGGACCAAATGCCCTTAATTATCAAAGAATAAAAAACAGGATGGGTGAGGGAGGGCGTACCATGGGCTCCAGTGCAATGTAGTAGGGGGCTCTGCGGGCTCCAGTGCGGTGTAGTGGAGGGGGCACCATGGGCTCATCCTGTCGCTGCTACTATTTTAGATTCCCAAATAGGCCCTTATACTAGTCCAAAAATTTTGAAACTCACCCGAGATGTACTTTGAACTACTCCGATCATGAATCAACTTAAAAATAGTCGTTCTGGGGTCGGGAAGATCAAAATTAAAATCATCAAACTTTAGGTGAAATTGAAATGACTAAGTCCCAATACTTCATGAAATTTCTAAGTCTTAGACCCCTTTAACATAAAATTCTAAACTAAATTGAGCTAGGATCTTATGGGGTATTATAATATCTCCCCCTTAGGAACATTCGTCTTGAATGAGACTGGTTTAGCTGAGTATTGGGGAAACTGAGATCATAAACTGAACATGGATGACTGAAAACATAATTGCATAACCAAGTCTGAAACATAATACATGAACTGAATGTATGCAATGACATGAGATGGATTACATAGCTGAAATTGAGAACGAAAAAGAGTCTGTCTAAGGATAATCGTTACCTTTAGCTGAATCTTAGTTCACGGAGAAATTATGAGGGTACTTGGTCCGCATATTTTCTACTTCTGCTTCCCAAGTGGCTTTCTCAACGGATTGATCCGCCAAAGAACCTTGACCAAGGGAACTTCTTTGTTCCTTAGTCTACGAATCCAACGATCAAGGATCTCAACTCGTAAGAAAGGGTATTTTGAATATCTGTTCTTTCTAAAGGAACTACAATAGTTGGATCACTAATACACTTCATTAATAAAGAAACATGAAATACCAGATCCACAGATGCCAAATTTGTAGGCAACTCCAGCTCATAATCTATCTTCCCAAAATCGCTCAAAATTTTGTAAGGACCAACATGTCGGTGACTAAGTTTCCCCTTCTTGCCGACTCTCTTCACTCCCTTCATTGGAGATATTTTCAGATATACCAAATCCCAAACTTCAAACCCAAGATCTCTTCTCCTCACATTTGTATAGGATTTCTGATGGCTTTGGGTTGTCTTCAGCCTTTCCCTGGTTAGCTTAACTTTCTCCATAGCATCAAACACTAAATTTGACCTTATTGTAGACACCTAATTTTGTCCCTCCCCGATATCGTTTTTACCTATTTTTTACCTTATCCTACCGTGTACCCTCACCCGTGTGATAATCCCTCCACAAAATGACAAAAATAACAATCCCCTAACTAATTTTATTTTTTTCCTAACAACCTATCCTATCAAAACAAGACACCTACCTACCCTACCCTAACAAACTGTACCCCATGTCACCCTACCCCAAACCCCTAACATATATGTACATATCCATACACGGATATAGATGCAAAAAAAGGACCAAAAATGGATTTTCCACTTTAAGAAAAGGAGGGGGGCCCACACACTATTAAAAATGGGAATTCCCATTTTTCCATTCATTCACATCACTCTCACAATATACATAAACAATATATACACCATAGGAGGGACTGGATTCTCAGATCTTCTACATGGAATACGCACACAACACAGTTTTTTCTCTGCACCATCATCTTCTTCCACCATACATCCACCCACATACACTGATATATATAAAAATGATAAAGAAAGAGAAAATAGAGAAGTGAATTGATCGGAATAAAAAAAAAATAGTGAAGATTGGAGGTCGATTTAGGAAAAAAATGGCGTGAGAGAAGAAAAGGACGACGGAGGGGTGGATCGGGTATAGGAGTTCGAAAAGGGAGAGCTGAGAGGGAAAAAAATTGTTGCGTTTATCACTGGTCGGGCGACCAGATCTCGCCTGAGCTCCGACAACAATTGAAATCGGCTTCAAAAATCCCAAATTTTTCTCTGATTTTTTCAGTTTTCCGGCAAAACCCTGTTACGATTCCAATGGGGTCGGTTACGGTTAGTTCGAAATTCGAGCGTTGGGGTTCATTTTCAAGGTTTTAGTTCCAATTTTAAATCTGTCCTGTTTGTATTTATCATACTGAGTTGGATTCTTGATCGGATTGAGGTTCCTTGTTCGAGGTTTTCGGTTTCGGATTTTCTATTGTCAACAAAAACGAGTTCCATTGAGGTCCACTCCTTTAACCTGCTCTCTTTTTCTGTATTTTGCTTGTTTAAATTGACTATGACTATGTGTTTGTCTATTCTGATTGTTTGATGTTTGCTGATGCTGTTGATGTTATGATCGTGTGCTTGGTGATATGATTTCAAGGGTATGAGGAAAAAATTTGTTAGTTTTAATTGTGCTATTGATAGGAAAGAATCTGGGGCGCGAATTGAAAAATTGTTAAAATGGATTAGGATTAATTTTGATTTATTGTTGTTTCGATTCATTGACGCCATCGATCAGGATAATGTCATGATAGGTCGAGTTGGGTAAGCAAAAGGTAAGCTGGGTAGGCAAAGTTTACTATGATTTGTTGAACGTTTGAATATTTGTTGAATGGTTCTTTCTATTTTATTGCATTAAAAATGTATTCATTTGGCCGGGGAATGCCCCGAGAGATTTGTATTGATTTATCTGGGGAATGCCTCTAAGTATCATGTATTTGAAGACGGCGCACAATCAAGGCCTGGAACATCAGGTGGAGAAAGCAATGGAGCATAGTTAGGATCAGTTTAGAACAAGACAGGTTTATATTTTTGCATTTTCATTTTTTTAGGATTGTATAATTGGACTGGACTTTAAATTTTGGATTGTTTTGTCTTATTTGTTTGATCAATTGTTTTTTCTTGTTTTATGTGGTTTATACATTCGTAGAGTCAAAATAGTCGATACACTCTACCAAGCGACCGTGGTCAAACCACGGGATCGAGGGGTGCCTAACACCTTCCCCTCGATCAACAGAATTCCTTAACTGGAATCTTTGTTCGCAAATCAGTTTCAAGAGTCAAATCATTTTTTGGAAAGAATTTTCCAAAGGTGACTTGGCACACCTGATTCATGTCAAGTGACGACTCTGAGTTTTGAATATAAAAGTCCTTTTCGAAATAAATCTTCACTTTTGTCACTTTAATAATAAAAACCCTTTCAAACCTTAAAACTTAATCTTTAGGAGTGAAAGAAAAAAGGGGTGTGACACTTATCAAAGCAGCTTTACCTGCCTCGAACCAACTAATAGGATATATACATCTTCTTCCATAAAGAGCCTCAAATGGAGCCACTTGAATACTAGAGTGATAGCTATTGTTATAGGCAAACTCAATAAAGGTAAGTGATCATACCAACTACCTTTAAAGTCAATAACACATGCTCTCAACATATCCTCTAGGGTATGAATAGTTCTCTCTTCTTGACCATCTGTCTGAGGATAAAAAGTTATGCTGAGATGAACTTGGGTACTAATGCCCTTTTAAAAAGCCTTCTAAAAGTGAAAGGTAAACTGAGTGCCTCTATCTGAAATGATAGACAACATGACTCTATGCAACCTAACAAACTCCCTAAGATACATCTTGGAGTAATCGTTGGCTGAATAAAAAGTATGAACTGATAAGAAATAAACAGATTTGGTCATTCTATCAATATCAACCCAAATTGAAGCATACTAACGACGCGTACGAGGCAAGCTAGTCATGAAATCCATGTTCATTTATTCCCACTTCCAAGTGGGAATGCTGAACTCTTGATATGTACCACTAGGCCTTTGGTGCTCAACTTTGACTTACTGGCAATTAGAACACTTAGCTACAAACTTTGCAATATCCCTCTTCATACCACTCAACCAATAGATTTTCCGCAAATTACAGTACATCTTAGTGGATCTTGGGTATATAGAGTAACACGCACCATGGATTTCTGCTAAAATCCGCTGCCTCAAACCATCAACATATGACACACACAACCTACCCTGACATCACAACACACCATCTCCCCTTTGATAGAAAACCTCTACCTTCTAATCTCTAACTGATTCCTTCAACTTAACTAGACTAGGATTGTTGTCTTGCTTTTCTTTCACTTCAGCAACCAAAGAAGATTCTGAACCATTCTGAACCCATTTACTACCCTCAGCTGAATCAACCAACTGAATACTTGATCTAGCAAGCTGATGAACCTCTCTTACTAACTTCCTCTTATCATTCTCAACATGAGCAACACTACCCATTAAAAATCTACTGAGGGAATCTGCCACTACATTGGCTTTCCCCGGGTGATACAACACACTCATATCATAATCTTTTAACAACTCAAGCCATTTTCTCTGGCGAAGATTTAAATCTTTCTGTGAGATCACATATTGAAAAGTTTTGTGATTCGTGAAAACATCCACATGAACCCCATAAAGATAATGTCTCCATATCTTCAAAGAAAATTGTCTAGAGGCATAGGCTATGATCTTAAATATCTGCATCAACACACAAGCAAGACCAACTTTGAAAGCTTCACAGTAAACCACAAATCCATCTAATACATCTGGCAAGGTCAATACTAGAGTGGAAGTGAGTCAAGTCTTTAACACCTGAAAACTATTCTTGCAAGAATCTGACCACTGAAATTTGACTTTATTTTGAGTTAGTCGAGATATAGGGGATGTAATAGAGGAAAAACCTTTAATAAATAATCTTTAATGGCCAGCCAAACCCAAGAAACTCCTAATATTTAATGGAGAGATGGGCTTGGGCTAGTTTTTCACTGCTTCGATCTTTTGAGGGTCAACTCTAAATCATTCACCAAAAATAATATGGCCAATGAAAGCTACTGATCTTAGCCAAAATTCGCACTTATTGAATTTGGTGAATAACTGATGGGCTCTAAGAGTTTATAATACAATCCTGAGATGGTCTGCATGGTCACTTTCACTACAGGAATAGACAAGAATATCGTTAATAAAGACTATGACGAACATGTCCAAGTACTAATTGAACACTTTGTTCATCAAGTCCATGAAAGCTGTTGGGACATTAATTAGTCCAAAAGACATAAATAGAAATTCAAAGTAAACATACTGAGTTCTGAAGGATTTATTCAGAATATCACATTCTCTGATTCTAAGCTGATAATAGCTGGATTTGAGGTCTATCTTAGAGAAATAACCTGCACCCTTAAGTTGGTCGAACAAGTCATCAATCAAAGGGAGTGGATATTTATTCTTGATTGTGACTTTGTTCAACTAATGGTAATCGATGCACATCCTGAGAGAACTGTCTTTCTTACGTACGAAAAGGACTGGTGCGCCCCATGGGGAAACACTCAGCCTGATGAAACCCTTGTCTAAGAGATCTTTCAACTACTCTTTCAACTTCTTAAGCTTAGTTGGAGCCATTCTATAGGGAGGAATAGAGATAGGTTGGGTATCTCGAAGGAGATTTATTCTGAAGTCAATTTCTCTTTCCGGAGGAACCCCAGGAGGATCTTCAGGGAACACATCTAGAAATTCCCTAACTACTGAAACTGACTCGAGACTGGGGGTCTCAGAACTAGAGTCTTTGACTCAAACAAGATTGTACACACACCCTTTAGATATCATCTTTCCCACTCTAAGATATATAGTTTGACCCCTAAGTACTGAAGTATTACCCCTACATTCAACAACTGGTTCATTGGGAAACTAAAACTAAACAACTCTATTTCAGCTGTCAACTGAGGCATAAAATGAGTAGAGCCAATCCATGCAGAGAATGTCATCAAACTTAGTCATACTTAGTCATCTCTAACTCTACAAGATCAACTGAGGTGACTTTCTAGGATACTATGACCGGGCAGTTCCTGTATACCTATCTGTCTACAATAGAGACAACTACTAGGGTAGACAGTGAGAAGAGTTCTATTAATATTTCAGGATTAACGCCGAAGTTGACGGCTATATAAGGGGTTACAAAAGAGAGTGAAGCTCTGGGATCTAATAAAGCATAAAAATGAGGATGAAATACCTGTAATGTACCCATAACCACATCAGAAAAACTTTCTTGATCCGATTGGAACTGGAGTGCATACAACTTGTTCTGACACTGCTCACTGGATGCGGCACCCTGCTGAGTAGGGTGACTAGCTGGAATCGAAAGACGACTGTACTGACTCTGCTGACCAACCTTTGGACAATCTCTAACTCAGTGGTCTGGCTTTCCACATCCAAAACATACATCACTATCAGCCTTACACACACCCTAATAATTCCTGCCATATTTTTGGCAAAGTGGATTAATACGACCACTATTCACACTACCCTGAGATTTAGCACTTGGTGCTCTTTTCCGACTGTCATTCCTAAATTTTGGCACTGACGTACTAGCTCAAGACTGAACTGCGTTTAAAAATTTTAGACAGAACTAAGGGCAGTTACCACCCTCTGACCTCGGCAGAGAAAAATTAAAACTATCTATTTTGGCCCTCTTATTCTCACTCTCTTTCTCCTTAAGCTTCTCTTCCTTAATCTGCTGATCATAAACCATAAGCTTAGATAGGTCCATCTCCTTAATCAACATAGAAGTCCAACACTTCTTGACCACTCTATCAGATCCACCAAAAATAAACTTACTCATTCTAGACCTATTATCAACCACCATCGAAGTAGCATACCTCGCCAACTTTGAGAACTTAAGTGAGAACTCCTTCACACTCATGCTGCCCTGCTTCAAGTTAACAAACTTATGCATTTTAGCTTCCCTCAACTCTAACGGGAAAAACCTCTCTAGAAAAGTTGTGGAAAACTCCTCCCACTCTACAGGCCCTGCAACAACACCTCTATCCTCCTTACACTGCTTATACCAAATGTAAGCTGCATCCTGTAACTAATATGCAGTTAACTATGCACTCTCACTCGAAGTGACACCCATTATACCACTCACTTTCTGAACCATATCAAGAAACTCCTACGGATCCACTTCAGACTTGGATCATAAAAAACAAGGGGGATTCATTCGGGTAAAATCTTGAATCGTAGCCGTGACTGTGTTTGCCACTAGATTAGCTGGGGTAACAACCTGTTGATTGTTCTGAGCAGCTACTGAGTGATCTAAGGTGGTGAAAACAGCTTTAAATTCAGCATGAGAGACATGTTTATTAGGAGATTTTCCTGAACATGCGGTGGTATGGGTTGGTTCCCATACCTTCTTCTGTTGTTTCTTTTGTGAGGCATTGTCTATAAATAGAATAGAGGATAAATTGAGAGAGTTTAAATAGAGATCATTCTCATTTTAAATAGAGATCATTCTCATTCGCATGACATGAATAATGAAAGAAAGAAGATTTTTCCTAAGACGTCTTGTAGCTTCTTGTTCATAAGTGTGGCGTGCTTTACACCCATGCAAAAAACTTTACTTAACATAACTTTCAGACTCCCTAGGACACTTTACAACTTTGGGCTCTGATATAAAGTTTTTTCACCACCAAGGCTACCCCGTAGTCATGACAACGGTGCTTACGATCACAAGTGACTGAAAGATAACCCTTGACTGATACCTGTTGTGAGCACTGAATAAAATATGAACATAACACATGTGCAGAAGATAAACTAAAAGGGGAATATAAATCTGAATACTGCAATAACGAATCAATCATAAGTCTAAAGCATCTGATAAAAACTGAAGGTAACTGACTGACTATCTAACTGACTATCTGAATGTCTAAAAGCCTCTAAACTGACTGAGGAGCTGATGGAAAAAACCCCAAACTAACTCTAACTAACTGAATGAAATAAATACTGAAATAGCTGAATAATCATAAAATGTCCTCAATGGATGAGGACTCACCACTACGGTTGTTGGACTTGCGCTTAACTGTCTAGCTGCGATTAGGAAACTGTGCATCCGAACCTTTGATATAAGACATCATAGCGCAAAGAAGAGTATGCGATCAGTACTTTGAATGTACTGGTATATGAGATGAGGTTAGGCTGCTTTACATGAAGTACCACGCATATGAAATGAGTACTAACTGAATAGCATGAGACAAAAAATCATGAATGCATAAAAAACTAAATTATCTATGAATGCAAGCCCAAGCATATAATATTTCTAAAATAATTTATAAATTGAAATACTAAAATCTGATAACTGAATACCTGGTAATCTGAATGCTTTGGTCAAGCAAGACTGAACTGAATTTTATTCGTAATACTGCACTAAGATAGTGGGAGGTATCATCTAACCAACATGCCATAATCTGAACTAATCGGGTTCCAACCTATAACCCCAGTTGAAAGGGTGTTAGTACCATGCTATAGGTATTAAAACTGGCTGTATGGATCTATTAAACTGGCATTCCAAAGGACTAAAGAGTCACCCTATACTGGAAGGAGCACTCATGAAGCCAACAAGGGATGCTAAGCTTCAGACTCCATAATTTTTCCTTTGCCAATATGAAAGTAGAATGTAATGAAAGTAATTTCTAGGCATATAAATGATATATGAAGTTGTCATCTTGACATTTAATTGGGGAAAGGATTGCAATACCCTTATATGATGCAATAGAGACCAAAAAAGTTATTAATCTTCTTTTCTTCGTATTTTGGTTGTTAATGTGACATGTGTTTGACAGCTTCACATTCCTATTTTATCAAGTTATGCAATGTTCATAGAATACTAATATATTTTATTTGCAGGAAAAAGAGCTTAGGAGGCTGATAACGCAGTCTATGGCATTCAAGGCTACACTCACAAGGAAGAAGAAAACCCCTGGTGATCCTGATGTTTGGGTTAAGCCACGAGTTCAATTAACCTTTGTAAGCCTCTATTCCAAGTAGTAATTACTTTATTTCCTAAATTTGTATTCTAGTGTTATTATCATTAACTTCAGAATCGATATTTGCAATCCATAAAGGATTCCCGCTGTACTCTGTTAGATGATAGTCAAAACCTGCCACTTAGCCAAAAGCAAAATGAGAGAATATGGTTAGATGTGGTTGGTGGTTTGGGCAGGAATGAGTATGATTATGTCTTTCCATAATGAACCTTTCGTGAAGTTCGACTACCTCGACCGCCTGTGTCTATATATTTCACATAGAGTATATACTCAATATAGAGATGTGATTATGGAGCCCAGCAGTGATGAAGATGATAAGGATATTAGTATGTGGACAATGCACAGTCGCGTTGTTAAAGTTGAGTGTTGTGTTAGATAATCTAAACTATGTACTTTATGATGGTTTATTCAAATTATTAAGTGTTTTTGAATGCATGAGAGCTTTGAAGTAGTCTATTCAATAGTATTATTGTATAAATAACTTGCCTACTATGTTTTTTCATTTAATTTCAAGGTACTTTAAGTATATTTTCATTTAGTGTTCATTGGATGAGATATTTAGTACTTTTGTTTGTTGTTGGATTGATTGATGTGAGCTCTTGGAGCTTGATTTAGTTGATTAGATTGTATACATTATTGAATTGAATTAAAATGATAGGTATCTATAAAATATGTTATTGCTATCAATTTTTTTTTTACATAAAAGAGACCTCATGAGGTTGCCGTTTTGCATTTTTATTTTTCAGTAGATAAACAAAAGTGACTACTAGAGGTCTCTTTTATTGCAATTTCATTTTCTGAGCACTCAAATAAGAGACTGTAAGAGGTTGCTTGTGTTTTAAATAAATTGTCTATGATAAAATAAAGAAATAATAGTCACCTAATGAGGTGTTTTTTAATTTTAAAAAAAAATAGAGACCTTATGAGGTCTCTTTCTAGAAAATACGAAAAAAACCTAGTGACCTCATGAGGTTACTTTTAAGGAACCTCATGAAGTTTCTTACAAAAAACGATCTATGATTTAGAGACCATCCATTGAGTTCGCTTTTGAAGTCTTTTTTTCAAGGTAAGAGACCTCATAAGGTATTTTTTAGGCCTCTTTTTACAGCTTTTTTAGTAGTGACTGTTGCTATTTCATTCTCGTCTTCTTCTTTGCAAGTTATTTAAATTAGTTATTTACATCTGTTTTTTATTTAATTATCCTTTACCCATATCATATTTATTTTAAAAAATTAAAGAAAATGTTACTTTTAAGTCTTGAATGAATGAACCGTTGTTTTTATTAAAATATGCAAAAAAAATCATCTGTTGTGAGAAGTTTAAAAGCCTTATTGGCAGTATCATTTTTTTTGTATGTATTTTATTTATTTCTTTGTTGTTGATGTTGTTATTGATGTTGTTGGTGGGGTTGGTGTTGTTGAAACTTGTTGTGTGGTGTTGTTGATGGTACTGGAACAAATGATGTTTTTTTGTTGTTGATTTTGTTTCTTTGTTATTGATGTTGTTGTTGATGTTGTAATAGACAGAGCAACTATTGGAACAAACAAATCACTAGCAAGGTTGGTTTGATGTATTTCAACAGTTTATACATCTATTGTAATAGACTCCATATTTGTTGTTATAGGCTCCACATCTGTTACAATAGATTTACAATCTGTTGAACAGATGGGAAGCTATTGCAATAGATGTGGAGCCTGTTGCAACAGATAGGTAGTATGTTGCAATAGATGGATAATGTTTTTTTTGTTCTTCTCTTGTTTGACATCAATTATTTTTCTCTTGTTTGTAGATATAAGAAAATGAAAGTTGATCAACTTTTACCCGACCAACACAAGAGGTTACTATAGTAAAGATGGGTTTGGAGGAATAAACTGCTTGCAGATGGAACCACTTCATATATGGGAGGTATGTATTACTGATAATATTATCGTGAAAACACACATAGAGTACACTAATTTTATGAATGTTGTTTTTTACTGATTAAGAATTGATCATTCAAACAAGATATCTGTAATTTTACAGTTAAGTTTTATAGGTCCAAACTGATAAGGCCAAGAGATCATGAATATGATTTTGATACCCTATTAAGATTTAATGACGGTTGTTGATCATGTTTATGTGTCAAGCTTTGTGAAGTGATCAAGTTTTAGTGGCATTGTAAAAAGATTTGATAGTGATTGAACTAATTTTTAGGGTGAATTGGACTCTGAGAGGGCCTTCGAACCCTCTCACTTCTTTAACCAATTCAATATATTTATTGCCCTAGACCAAATTTATATGGTGGGTTGCTCAGGGTGTTGATTATACGCCAGAAGTTATGGTAGGAGAATACCTATGCTGGGGAAGGGGAGTTGATAAAGATTATATCATCTGAGAACTAATTGAAGAGGAAACATAGGATAGGAGGAAATTTGTAGTGAATCTAGCTGATGAAATTGGCTTAGAACATGACAAATCTGAATCAAGTGCAAATATGAAAGTGTGTCCAAAAATAAAAATTCATTTGTCGTCTCACTCAAAGAAAAATAGTACAACTGGGCACTATTTTAGGGAGTTGTGACTAGGTAGCATGGTCGAGATGATCACCTACATAGAAAAATAGAACACCAAGAAAGCAGTTTTGCAGGCACCGAGGGCTGAAATGATGTGCAATAAGTCAAGAAAACTTACCCCAAGAACAGCTGTAGTTAAAATAAGAAATCAAATAGAAGGCGACAATTTCTAAATATTTAATTGCATCCCATGCCTTATTGTTTGTGGTTCTAATCAGGTCAATAACAGTGGACCTTATCGAAACCACAAACAAGAATGAAAGGCAGATTGAGTATCATTACTTTCTTAGCCATATGGATATAATTGATTGTGTTTTCTTGCCTTATCATTCTTTTAAAATATTTTGAAGAAGATCAGAGGCTTCTTATAGTATGTGAATCCCAATAATTTTCAAGCTTGCCTCCAGCTTGCTGATTTGTTATTCAAGATTGTCGTTACCATCTTTGAATTTAGTATAGAGTTCTCGTTCTTTTGTGAGCTCGTCAATGAGGAACACTTCCTTTGAAGTTGTGGCATTGTAAAAGGCCTTCAGAAGACTTCCAGAACACTTTCTTCAGAAGGCTTAAATGATACATGGAGGGTCACTATATTTATTTTAGGTCAACGTGTTGATGCATACTCAAGCAGTGGTCCCAACAGTTGAACAACTCACTTTCTCGAGCGTTGTTCAATGCAACTTTTTCAATGCAACCCCCAAAAGATTTGATAGGATAATAAGCCTGAAATTACATAACGTTTGATCTAAACTAATTCCACTAATCCTATAGTCAAATAAGTTGTTTCCTAGAATTTAAGCTATAGGATTAGTGGAATCAATTTAGATCAAAAGTTACGTAATTCAAGGTTCATTAACCTATCAAATCTTTTGAAGATTGGTTGAATAAACTGCATTGAACAATGCTAGAGAAAGTGAGTTTTTCACCTGTTGGGACCACTGCTTGAGTGTGCATCAACACGTTGACCTAAAATAAACATAGCCAACCTCTATGTATCATTTAACCCTTCTAAAGATAATGTTCTAAAGTCCTTTTACAATGCCAAAACTTTGAAGGAAGTATTCCTCATTGACGAGCTCACAAAAGACCAAAAACTTTATACTAAGCTCAAAGGCGGTAACGATAAGCTTGAATAGCAAATTAGCAAGCTTGAAAATTATCGAGATTCACATACTACAGCAAGCCTCTGATCTTCTCCAAGATATGTTGAAAGCATGCTAAGGCAAGAAAACACAATCAATTATATCCATTTTGCTAAGGAAGTAATGATACTCAATATTTCTTTCAATCTTATTTGTGGTTCCAATCATGTCAATAGCAGTGGACTTAATCGGAACCATAAACAACAAGGTATGGGATGTAATTTAAAATTCAGAAATTGCCGACTCCGTTTGATTCCTTATTTTTACTGCAGCTGTTCTTGGCGCAAGTTTTCTTGACTTACTGTACATCATTTCAAACCTCGGTGCCAACAAAATTTCTTTCTTGGTGTTTTGTTATTTTTATATAGGTGATCATCCTAACCACACTTCCTAGTCGCAGCTTCCAAGCAAAGAGTCCATCGGCACTATTTTTCTTTGAGAGAGACAACAGATGAATTTTCATTACTGGATACACTTTTATATTTGCACTTGATTCAGGTTTCTCATGTTTTAATTCAGTTTCATCGGCCAGATTCGCTAGAAGTTCCTTGGTACCCTATGTTTCCTCTTTAATTAGATCTAAAATGATATAGTCTTTCATCAAATCTCCTTTCCATTGTAGGTATTCTCCTATGGCTCCTTCTGGCGTATAATCATCTTCTCGAATAACCCTTCCATATAAATTTGGGATAGGGGAATTTCTATTGATTTTTCATTCTTATTTGATACAGTGCGAGGCTTTGAAGGCCTTCTCAGAGTCCACTGCACACTTAAAGTTAAGTCCAATCGCTATTGGATCTCTGCAATAACACCAAATATTGATTCCTTCTCAAACCTTGACACGCATAAACATGAGCAAAAACTATCATTAATTCGTAACAGGGTATCAGCACTATCTTCATGGGGCCCTTGGCCTTATTAATTTGAACCTATCAAACTTAACAGTATAATGCAGGATCTTGTTTAAATGATCAATGCCTAATCGGTTAAGAACTGCATTCACAAAAAATCATTGTACTTTATGTGTGTCGTCCCAATGACCTTATTAGTAATACATTACTCCCACACATGAAAGTGGATCCATCCATCTGCACGCACCTTTTTCTTCCTAGCCCATCTATGACTTAATTTGAATAAACAGATGACTAACTTGTTGCAACATATGATACATTTGTTAAAATTATCAAACAATTATAGATATTTGTTACAACAAATGATCAATTTACTGCAACATATGACTTATTTGTTGGAAAAATCAAATAGATATATCCATCTATTGCAACAGATTATCAATATGTTGTAAATTATCAAACAGATAGAATATATTCTACAATAGATTACCCAACTGTTAGATTTATTTTAAAGCAATTTTTCTTTCTTTTTGAAATTCAATAAAGATAAAATGTTGTATTTAGATCCATTTTTTTAATTTACATATACAAAAAGTCATAAATAGGTCCCTCCTTATTCGTTCATTCTACTCCACTTCTAGATATGGCTGATCCAGATTTGTACAAGGTGATTCATCTCAAGTCCTTGCGGAAACTTGAAAGGCAGATTCATGAACTCTAAAGGGAGTTGGGTGACTTCAGAGCAAGGCTGAGGAGGGCCCTGCTGCTGCTGGATGATGATTGTCCGGTTGGCAATAATAATAATAATAATAATAATAATAATAATGAGGTTATATTTTTTCTTTTAGCGTATGCATTTTCATTTTTTTATATTGGATTTATCCAAGGGTATTTTTTTTTATTGTATATATTTGTATATAATGGATTTAAAAATCTATGTATGGTCGACTTTGGATTTTTAATTCTTATTTAATATTTAATTTTCATTCT
>NC_061115.1:4337198-4349516 GCF_002878395.1 Capsicum annuum | reverse complement strand
ATTTAAATAACACAATAACATATGCTGAAAGAATTAGTAATATTTTGCAATTAGTATTTTCGTTATCAATTAACTGAAGTCACTAATAATGAAGAAAAATAAGAATAAAATTAAAATACCTTTTTTATCTGTTAATTTATATTTGTGTATGAGTAAATATTCATAAAATAAAAAAAAGGGCAGCCCGGTGCACTAAAGTTATCGCTGTGCGTGGTGTCCGGGGAAGGGCTTCACCACAAGGGTGTATCATACGCAACCTTACCTTACATTTCTGCCAGAGGCTGTTTCCAAGGCTTGAACACCTCCTGGTCACATGGCAGCAACTTTACCAGTTAGGCTCCCCTTCAATTCATAAAATAAGGTTTTCATAATTATGTAAATAGAGTACCCAAAATTGTCATTGTATCAAGCAGAAGTATAGCAATTTTTTATAACACCTATCAGATTGATAAATCGAGTTAAATAGACAAAAAAAAAAAAAAAAAAAAACAATGACGTGGCAATGGGAAAAGTCTAATCATAATTTATTTATTTAATTTAATATATATAACATTTTTAAAAATTGCTATATACATATATAAACTCAATAAAAACTCAATTTCTAAAAGTTGAAACTTCCATGCATGATACAATTTTTTTGGCGTTTTGATTAAATATTTATGATAAAATTAAATTAGTTATAGTTATTGAATAGTGTGGTATTTCTGGCATATATCATAAAAAATTAAATTAATTTTACTATAATATGCTTCAAATCATTTTTTTAAAAGACAGACCAAAAAGGTGAGAAATTTTAAAAGCTCCACAGTCGAATATTTGATTTTTTTCGATTGAGTGCGATTTATTAATACAAAAAATTGACAATAAGTTTGTTTGATAAAAAAAAAAATAATCAATTAAATTTATATGTAGACACGTAAAATTTATTGGGTCAAATTTATATAAAATTTAGATTTGATCCATATTTTATTGGGTCTAAAATCATTTTGGGCTATAAAAATAATAAGTCCATTTTATTCCTCACTAAGGACTTCAAGGTCCACCTCACCTTGAGGTCCAAACTTATTCCACTCATCAAGTGACGTGGCATCCCAGTCAAATCCAAGACCAATGAGACGTCGCCACATGTACAAATGATGTGGAAATCTCATTCAAATTCAACTATCAGTCAAAAGGCATCAAGTGGCAAAGTGACATGTTTCGGCCAATCACAAGCAACTAGGCCTACCCCTACAACTATAACTAGGGCAGTAACATAACATTCTAGGGAGAAGAGAAAAAGGAGGACATTCTGCAAGCATTGGAGGAAGCTTCTGCATTGACTACACAGCTCTTCAACGAATTGACTAACGGAGTTCTACCCGGAGATCAACTCGACAAGACGAAGTGCTGTCAGACAATTCCTGGAGATCCAAACACATTTCTAGGAGGCTCAAATCATCCTACATTCGAGAATCACGCTGCAAAGTCCCTCGAATCACGAAAAAATTTAAGAGAGAAGAATCGAGAGAATAACATAATTGTACCCGCAAAATTCATTTATATAAAATTATTCTTTTTGTTTATTTTGTTTTTGCTTGCAGTTACTTTTCAGCATTAACGAAAATTTTTTGCGAACATTATATATACATACCAATTATCAGATTGAATAAATAAATATATTCATGATATGAAAAAATTAAGTAAATATTAAAATTAACAAGGAAAAATTGATCTAACTAATTAAGTGATAAGGAAAGAAATAATGAAATACTCCCTCCATCTCAAATTACTCATCCCAAATTGAGATGACATATTGATTAAGAAAAATAATTAATAACATACCTAGTTTATCATTGTACCCCTGTTAAATAATGTTTATATTTTAATTTGAAGAAAAAGTAATTAATGCAAAGAGTAAAATATGTAAAAAAAAATTGTCTCTTCTTGATTAATGAAAAACGACAAGTAAAATGAGAAATCAAATTAGAAAATTTAGGATGAGTAATTTGGGACTGAGGGAGTACTAACATTTGAGATGAGAGGATAAGGAGTCGTTTGGTTTGCGGGACTAGAGTCAATAATCTCGAGATAAAATAATAATCCCGAGATAAAAATGCAACTCACTCCTTTGGTTGTAAATATTTGAGATAACTTATCCCGGGACTAATAATTAGTCCCGAGATAAGTTATCTACCCAAATAGTGGGATGACAATCCCAAGACTATTTTTCTTTGGTATAAAATTATACAAGGACAAAAACACCCTCATTTTCATTTCTCTCTCTCTCTCACACACACACATATATATGTATTTTATATATATTCATAAATAATAAATTATTTTTAATTAACGTATAATATATTCATAAATACATTATGTATATATATATAATAATTAACGTAAACTGGTAAACTGTATAATAATTATGTTTTGAACATACAATATATATTATGAACAGTATAATATATTATGAACATAAATATATATTATGAATAACATATAATATATTCATAAATATATATAAATTAGATATTCATAAATTATGTTTAATTAACGTATAATATATTCATTAATTATGAATATAATATATTACGTAATATATAACGTAATTAGTACTATATAACGTATAATATTATGAATATATATACGTTAATTATGTTTAATTATATATATATATATATTATGTTAATATATTTAATTATAATATATTATGTTAAATATGTTAACTATGTTTAATTATATATAATTTTACTATATATAACATAATATATAACGTGATATATTCTCACACACACATAAATTATGTTTAATTAACGTATAATATATTCATAAATAAATAAATTTTGAACAGTTTACTGTTCAAAATGGTTATAAAATATATAAATTATGTTTATTTATATATTTTAATTTCTCTAAAAAATAATAAAAAATTTTAAGAATGAATATTTAAATCTTAAAAAGAAATATATATATATATATATATATATATATATATATAAAGTTAAATAAGATGGAGGGTATTTTGGTAATCAATCAATTTATTCCTAGAAATTATACCATGCATATTACTTTCAATACAAACACTCAATAAAAAATAATTCCAGCATAACTAATCCCAGTATAACTTATCCCATCATAACTTATCCCAACATAACTAATCTCGGTATAACTTATTTTCAAACCAAACGACCCCTAAAAGTACACGAGATACGATGAGTCGATGAGTAATGGAAGTGGAACCACACACCTTTTTCTAAAAATAAAATAAAATCAAATCATATTTATGAAAGTTAAGGTAATTTATCCATTTTTTTGTATTGGGATAGTTTTCAATGTATTGAAAATTTAAAGTAATGATAGTGTTTTAAATTTTGGTGAAAGGGGCAAAAATATTTAAAAAGAAATCAGTTTATAGTGTGGGTAGGTATTTTATTATTGTGGTCAAATTTGGACCAAATTTTTATGACCAAAAAGATTATTCCGATAAGTATTTATTACCAAAAAAGCTACTAGCTTAATCGTGTAAACAAAGCTTCCACCTTGGTGGATATTAGTTAAACTCTTAGTCCAACAATACTTGTTCAGTTTGAAAAATTAATGAATAATTTATCCAATTATGGCTATTTTATCTTTTCTATTAAATAATATTTATTACCTAATACATTTTTTAAAAGATTAAATTTATTTTATTCAAATTGTGATATGGTAAAATTACATCTATTATTTATTGTTTTTTAAGGTGTCAAGTTAAATATGAATAAATAAAAATAAACGGAGATAATATTTAATATTAAAGACTCACAACTTATGCTTTGAATAAATTGGTGTTAGAACATGTTTTGTCCTTTATTTATAGAAAATAAGTTTCTCCCGTTTAAAAATTTTCATTTTCACATTTTAAATAGGGTTGTATACTTTTTTGTTTTTGTTTTTTCATTCGGTGTTTGGTACCCACATTGGAGCCCGACTAATTTGGATTCGCGCCGGGTAGGTCCCCATTCAGGGGTAGCACTCCCTACCTAAAATTTTTTCATATTCAGGGCTCAAACCCGAGACCTCTGATCAAGGGTTGTATACCTAAATGTATCAGCGAAACATAACTTAGAACAAAAATCGTTATGTTTATGTAATGTATCGATATTTTATAAATATTATGTAATATATTGATATTACATAATTAATATATAAATATGTATCAAAGATATTTATACATCTATATATATTGCTTATATAATATTGATACACTAAATTGTTAATATATATCTTTTTATACATGTCACTTTTATATAAAATCTACATTAAACAACGAAAATAATAAAGAAGGAAGAACGAAGGAGGAGGAATATGAACATTAACCTGAATGGAATCACATCTAATGTGGTCTTCCATGAGAATAGAAAGACAAATACTCCCTCCGTTTAAAAAAGAATGACCTACTTCGACTTGACACAAAGTTTAGAAAAATAAAAAAGACTTTTGAATATTATGATCTTAAATTAAAGTTGTGTCAAATGTATCAAAATGCCCTTTAATCTAGTGATCCTAAACATGCTATGTGGAAAGTTGAAATTAAAGTATTACTAAAAAGGGAAAGGGTCATTCTCTTTTAAATGGACTAAAAAGGAATGCAGATAATTCTTTTTTAAACGGAGAGAGTATATGATAGAACACGAATGATGACATGTAAGTCGGGCAATCAGGTGTCTACATCAACGCACAAAATAAAGATAAATGCTATAAAATGTAAATCTTGAGTTTGGCTGTTACATATTTTTCTATAATTGAAATTATCTCTATAGTTACTATATTATTTGAGAAATGTTATGAATGTATTTACATTACAGTGAATGTCTATTAAGAATATAGATAAGATCTATCAAGATCTAGTTGATATCTATTAGGATATGAAATATCGAGAAACTAGAAATATTTACCCCTATAAATAGAGGGTTTTGTTCATTGTATCCTCAAGGATGCCAAGAGAATCCCTCAACAGAAATAAGAATCACTATATATTCTCTCTCTACTCTTCTTCTTTATTCTTAGTTATTTATCAGCACGAAGCTGTAACCAATGTGTTATCAGCACGAAGCTGTAACCAATTGAGTAATTGAGATAAAACCGCCCAATATTTTCAGTCGGCTTAACATGTTAGATCATTAACATCTCAAGCAAACAAACGAAAACCTCAAAGGTTCGAGCTATCCCGAAAATATTAGATTTGTTTGAATCAACGTCCACTGTATTAATATTTACACCACTGGTTCATTGGTAAGAAAGTACTAAGTAATACTCCATCAAATAATTCTGATTTGAAAAAAAAAGTTACTGTATCAAAAGGCCAATGCATGTTGAGAGAAAATTTCATTCTCCTTTGTGTTTATAATTCATGTATGACCTTACATATATTAATATTTTATATAAAGGTTGAAGTCTATACTTTACTGCTACTATACAGTACGAACTTTGTTCTTACTAACACATGTTCCTTCATGTTTACTTTGGAGTGTTCTGTTTGCATAATGATAAATTATTGGGTTTAAGTCCCATCGATTATGTCTAAGACATGTTCCTTCTTGTTTACTTTGGAGTGTTCTGTTTGCATAATGATAAATTATTGGGTTTAAGTCCCATCGATTATGTCTAAGACGCCTTTATATAGATAAGACATTGAGTTTGAATCTCAATGCACCATATTAATGATATAATAATGGATAAGGTAAACCAATATGTTTGTTATGAAAGACATGAAATTTGTCTTATTTGAATATGATCCATTCCTCGAAGTGAATGTGGTAGCAATAAATCTTATGTATGCCTCGATTTGCTTCTGAAGTAGCAATATCATGAAAAAGGTTATAAGCTATAAAAAATTGATAGACTTAGGGTGCGATTATATTCCATTCCAGAAGAATGAGAATTTTGATTATTATAAGCACAAATCCATTCCCCAAGGTGAATGTGAATATATATTTAGTGAAGCTTATCAATACAGACATGCACTTGATTGTGATGGTATTACAACTCACCCCCGAACGAGACAGGATAACTGAGAAGAACTATTTTGAAATCTACATCTAAAGTAGTGAACTCAAAAATTTATTTATGTAATAGTAAATCTGAAATTTACTAAAGCAAAAAGTAGATGTCATGGTAAACTTGAAGTTTACTAGTATAAAATTTCATAAATTAACATGAACGATCGCTACATTCCGAAAATGTACATATTGAGTATTAGACATATATCGAAGAATTAGAAAATTCTTCAAGAATTGTTTATGTCGCTTGTTCTCATGATAAATTGGTTGGACCAACTAATATTGGGATTGGATCTCTTAAAATACGAAAAGTATAAAAGGTGAATAAGGGCCCGTTCACTAGTCACGTGATCTATTAAGATGCATCAATATAAGATGATCACTTGTACGTTTATTGTCAACCTGCAGTTTGACATTTATAAAGTTGCTTGCTCAATAAAATTGAGTTAAGAGCATAACTTTCAGATTGTGTAATCAAGACAATTCATCTTGATGATGATGGTTTGGCATTAAATGCCTTCGATAAATAGTTAAACCATTGCTAATGAGAACAAAGATTCATGTATTGGTCCAAAATATGATATGTTTCATACAATAACACTTGTATGCATTAGATCAATAAATTATGATTATTTTTTCCTCTCAATTGATTCAAGGTCTGGAACCAACCATTCCATCTAATAGTTTTGATGTGTGGTATACGATTAATGAATATACTATGATGCACAAAGATAGATTCCCCAAAGAAGATGGAGGATCAATGTATTGCATTGCCTAAGGTTTGGTAATTCTATCCCAGTTTATGAGTTATATGTCTATATTTCACACCATAGAGTAGTATCATTGTCGTAATTCCTTAGTTGGATGTTTTGTGTAACTCATGTCAGAGATTCTTTGCTCCCTAATGCTACTAAGACTTTTTTAGAAAGAGTGTTGAAGAGATACTTCAGTTAAATATAAGTTTTAAGTCTGTGTAGCCATCAATTCAGCTAAACAGTCAGGCAAACAAGTTACTGAGGTTTCCTACCTTTTCAACTAGTCCTACTATATGAAGTCCAATACGTATGACCATTCCAAAAGATAATCTATTCCATCCGTGTAAGTTGCAAACTCAGGTCAGTCCAAGCATCATGTTTCAGATTCAGTTATTTAGTCATGACTCAGTTCATGAGAGTTCAACACATTATCTCAAATTTTTCTAGCTATTTTAGCTCAGACAGTGTAATACCTTTGTACGATCTAAATTTTGTTGCCTCATGATTCATACCTACATAAGTTATCACTTCCAAATTCAATGTGTGTGATTTGAGCATAAACACTTTGGTGGGAATCATAAACTCTCAGCATGAATCAGCTCTTTGAAGCAAGTAAAGTCAAGTCAGTTCAGAATTCAGTTTCACGATAGAAGTTTAAATGTTTCAGATCAGTTATATCCTTTCTTAGAAGACACATCAGGTCTGCGTTATTCAATACCTTTAAGCTTCAACGTTCCTACCCATCATTCGGGGACGAATGATTCCAAGGGGGAGATAATGTAACACCCCTTATTTCGGGCTAGAACAAAAACCATCATTTCTATGCGTAGATGATCCAAAAGCCATGAATCCTATGCAAATTTTCCATGTTAATCAATTATGTAGTGTGGGAAATTGAATGAACTTTCCGTCGATATAAGATTCTCCCTCGCCCAAATCCAATATTCGGGCAAGATATTATGGCTAATTTTAGTCCTAGTCATAAAACACCATCATTTTGGTACTTGGCGCATCGCGGAGGTGGTCTATTTAACAATTAGCAAATTTTAGTAGCCTAGCGCGATTGTGGCGCGTCGCGCTAAAGTTCCAGGTCCCAACTATTGGGACAACACAATGGCTCCGCATCGCGGTGACCCCAAAAATCTCATTCGTCATTTTCCAGTGAGCCACCGCGATAGTGGCGTGTCGCGGTAACCCATAAAATCGGGCTCCTAGTTATATTTTATTCTGTATCATTAAGGGTATATTGGGTAATTTTCACCCCCCTTATCAGCTTAAACATGAGATTTTTCCCCCAAGTGATCACATTATTCAAATTTTCTTCAAAAATTTACAAGAAACTCTCTCTAGGGTTTCAAACTAAAAACTCAAATTTTCAATAATTCTTTGAGATTTGGAATCCCTATTGCGAGGGCTACAAGAAGTACCCATCAATTGTTTGAATAGCATTCCTAAAGCACGAGTTCATTCAAGAATCATAAATTAAGGTACACGGGGTTTTTCTAAAATCTCATGGGCATAGAAATCATGATTTTAAGAATGGGGTTTTGGATTTATGAATATAATCATGTTTTAGAAGTTTTGACGGTATTGTTTTGGTCTTTAGACCTTTTCCCAAATTGATTGAAAATTGTATATATATGTAAGCACGCGTTTTAAAGATTGATGATTGAATTGAGAGCATGACTCATGAAAAATACCTCTCTTGTTATGATTTTCCTTTACTCATGATATACTATGGATTGTTTTGAAATGCATCTTGAAGAGCATGATACGAAATGTCTTGATTTATACTATGACTTGAATATGATTTTGAAATAAAAAGAGAGGGTTATGTATGTTGATAAATGTTGATTATACTTATAATGAAAGAGTGTATGGTTTTTGCCAAAAGCACATGACCACCATATGTTTGAAGAATTCTTACATAGTTTTGACTTATGTTTCTGAACATGAAATCATCTCATACTATTGAAAATGTTGGGTGGTCTGAATTGAGTTTTAATGAAAGAATTATGCTTAATGCATTATGGCTCAGAATTACGACATACAAGTCTTAGTATGACGATACCAAAACAGACAATGCCATAATAGACTTAGACAAACATAGAAATCAGATTTTTATGAATTAAGATTTCAGGATGATATATGTTTAGAAATGGATAAAATTGGGCATAAAGAGATGTTAGGTGGTCCCCCGAAGAAGGTACGAGTTCAGACAACTCATTGCCCAAAATCGTGATTTGTCGATCCGAGTATATTATATTACGCTGACCTAGTGCCCTATGGCGTATTAAACTCAAACACTCCAACCCTTGTGGCACACTTGGGTTGGGGGCTTCCCCACCGAGTCAATGGCGGACTCCATATAGCTCGTGGGGTTTTAGACTTGTAGGGGCATACCACCTAACTTAGAAGTAATATGAAGATCAGAAATTGCATTGACAGGAAGGTTTTTATGATTACCAAAACGATGATCATGTGTTTTGAAAACTATTTTATGCATGATGTTTGGACAAATTGTTCTCTATTATTTTATTTATATAAAAGCTTTATTTTGGATTACTTTGCGTACCAGTACATTTGTACTGACCCCCCTTCCTCCCAAGGTCTAAAGCTCAGTTCAGAGGTCCTTCTAGGCCGTAGAGTTTTCAGAGAACAGTGATGTGTGCAGTTGGTGAGCCTTATTTATTCCAAAAGGTCTATGTCTTTCAGATTATGTTATTTATTTTGATTTAGGTCCACTGGGGGCCTTGTCCCAGTTTCAGACAGTTGTCATTTGATTATGTAGTAGAGATTTTGCAGACTGTTCCAGATGTTGTTTAGTTGATTTCGGATTTCATTCCTTATTGTTAAACTAAATCCAGAGTATGACCATGTTTCCGTATTAGATTATATTTTCGCATCTTCTTTTATTATATAAATGTTGTGCATGATTACCAGATAGAGTCGGACGCCCGGGCCTTCATGGTTCGGGATATCCGTCATGTCCAGGCCCTAGTTTGGGTCGTGACACCAACAGATGGTTTGTAGCTTACACGAGGACACAAGCAATGACTTTCTCCCCTTTTTTCTGTTTGAAATATGATACAAGGGAGAATTACTGTAACACTATTGTATCAAAGGTGTGCATTTGGGCTTGGTATGTTCATCCTGAGAGGTATGTTCTCTATTATGTAACGGAGTGTTTCGAGAAACATGACCTTCGATTTTTGCCTCTTAAACTAGCTATCGGGTTGAGTTAGACCCAAGGTCCATTTCTTATCATGTTTCGGAATCGAACCCTTCTCAATTCATCGTTTACCTGATGTTTGGCTTCCATCAAATATCTGGAGTTTCTTTTTGTATATTATATGGATTATCCGATCAGTAAGGACTATGATTTGGAATTGTTTGATTGTCTTTCTCGGAGGAAGAGTCGAAATAGAATCAATTTGAACTCGCGACCGCTATTCGAAATCTTAGTGAAACACTGGATTTCTTTTCTCATATTTGGTTTTTGTGAAAAAAATACCAATTGAAGTGGAGGGTTTCTTCAATCAACAAGGGGCTGGGTCAACTATTCAATCAAATGATACTGAGAGTTGTGTCCTTCCTGGTCCTTTCGTACTAGGGATTAATGCCAACACCGGATATGGACCAAACTATCTCACGATGTTCTGAACCCAATTCACGTACCACTTATATGTTATCCACATTCAAAATGTCCAATCCTGGATATGCTATGGGTCAAACTGTCTCACGACGTTATGAACTCAGCTCACGTACCGTTTATATATTCTCCACATTCAGAATCTCACATTGGCCATAGAAAGAGAAATTGGACTCTTATATGGTTTTGGGCTATCCTCACATTTTCTTTACCTATAAATCATGCTTAAAGTCCAGAAACGTGGGTACTATCCGTATAGGATAAAAATATCCTATACACGTGGGCGATCATGGCATGTGGAAAAATGATGTACATGGCTCAATGAACAGCCAGACATAGCACAATGAACAGCCAGACATAGCACAATGACAGATTATATGCCAATTTGTTGGAGAAAGTCAAGAGGCACAAGATACACCCGACTTCAATTGTGTCATATACATCGAGTAGAGTATATCAGTTCAAATGAATATCTACACCCTAGAGGGAAGGTCAACGAGCCCTCACTAGTCGTTATGTAACCTACACGTCGATGGCGCCAGACATTATCTCTTTGTTATTAAGGTCATTTAATTAGTCATTTATCATGTATTATTGAGGGGTTAATGCGCAATAATCAGGTCCTGTAGATCCACTCCACGTCTCCATTAACAATTATTATTTTATTAAAATATATTGGAGAATCAACTTTTTATTATTTTTTTTAAAAATTTGATTGGTTCACCTTAACAAGTTGATTTTCCCCAACATCGCCATTAAAGTCAACTCTAATAAAGATGCCAATTTACTCCTATCAAAAAAAGAAAAAAAAAAAACAATAATTGGTGCTTTTTATATTAATAATAATCAAATGAAAATAGATGGCAAACAACTCTACGCAGATCTGCTTTCACGCATCCAATTGGCATTGACTTTATAATCAAATAATATATTGATAGACAATACTCCTTCGTTCCTTTTCGAGAGAAAAATTGATTAATTTTCAAAGAGATAATACATAAATATGATCCTAAATTTGATATTAAATTATAACTTTGATCTTAAATTTTGATAGTGCACAAATATAACCTCCGATCCTACGTGACAAAATGTGTGTTTAACACGCAAAATTGAGCGCATTCAGCTTAAAATCTAAGGGCATAATACATAAATATGACCCTAAACTTGACACAAATTATAACTTTGACCTTAAACTTTGACAGTGCACCAATATGACCTTTAACTATTCAAAACTGCACAAATATGACCTTTAAACGACTTTTCACTATTATTTTTCATTATTTTCGGCTCAAAGATTAAAATGACATCTAATTTCTTTTGTCATTGCGGAAAAAGAGCAATATTGAAGATTTATTAATTAGGTGGATCAGCCTCATACGCAAAAATCGTGCGGGTATGTATGTATATATATATATATATATTATAAAGCAGAGGGTGAATTTAAGTTATATAATATATTTAAATATAATTTATTTAAATATTAAATTAAAGATGAAACTATACTAATAATAAAAAAAAATATAGTTTTAATAAAATGTTATTAAATTAACATTATTAAGGATAGTAGTAGTAGTATATTAAATTAACGTTATTAAAATATTATTTAATTAATTTTATTAAATTAACGCAAGGGCGGATCTACGTGGTTGTCATGGGGTTCACCCGAACCCCCTCGGTAAAAAAATTACGTTGTATATATAAGGTAGAAAATCTATATTTATGTACGTATATTAATGTGTAACCACATGAAACAAGACAGTTAGATAGTCCAGTGGTGTTATTTGCTCTTCTTGGGTGCTTCCTTCAATCTACTACGCGAGTTCAATCCCCTTAATAAAAAAGTAAATAATAATAATAATAATAATAATAATAATAATAATAATAATAATAA
>NC_061115.1:4270163-4337098 GCF_002878395.1 Capsicum annuum | reverse complement strand
GGCCTCGTTCTAGTAAATATTGAAATGTTATCTTTTAACATAATATAACATCTATTACTTTAAAACGTGAAGCTAAAAGGCAAAAATCATGAATTTATCCCCTTTTAATTAAGATTAATGAATGATTATTTAGACATTTATATTGTTATGATATGGATTTTAATATTATCGGTGGATTATGATTACTATGAGTTCCGGTTCAAGTTCGGCAATTGACTATTATTGTTACTATGAGTTTCGGTTCGAGTCCGGCAATTGATTATTATGATTACTATGAGTCTCAGTTCGAGTCCAGCAATTGACTATTATTGTTACTATGAGTTTCGGTTCGAGTCCGGCATTTGACTATTATTATTACTATGAGCTCTGGTTCGAGTCCGACATCTGATTATAGTTGGGATTAATTTGAGTTCCGGTTCGAGTCCGTCATCTGATTCATTATGTTTACTTTCATCACTTGTGTGTCCCACCGACTTATGGGGGTATGGTTGGGTTAATGGACTTCTTCAGTGTGCCTAGCGGGCTTATGGGGGCTCAGTTAGATTATGTTTGATTTAATTATTATTACTGCGTTATTATTTTCCTGTATCGCACAAGCTTATTCCTTTACAGTCGTTGCATATCTTGGTAGTTGTTTTCCTTTCCACCCTTATTTACTAATAACTCAGATTACGTCCTTGCATTGTAGTTACACCTTTTCTGTATTAGGTTCAGTCGGTCGATGATGCCTACTGAGTACCCGTGGTTTTTGGTACTCATACTACACTTCTGTATCTTTTTCCTGATGTAGATCCAGGTACTAGCAGTCGGCGTTGACGTGGTTCCTACCTTTCAGTACTGGTTTAGTGTGGGGCGAGCTTACTGTTGTCCGAGGCTGATCCTCCTCTATCTATTCTAGTTAGTCTTTTTCACTCAAGACCACTTGTGTACATTTTAGATTTTGTCTAGTACTCTGAGTACCTATTAGTAGTGGCTCTAGTACTGACCTTATCAGGTCTTGGAAGGGATTCATTTGTATAGTTGGTCCCTTTTTCCTCCTCTCATTTTGATATAATACATATGCTTTCTTCTTAGTTTTCACTTATTATTGAGGTTGTTATTATCATACGCGATCCTTTATTTTGTGTCTGCCTAATAGTCCATTACCTATCATTCCGGGCTATGGTTTGGCTTGCCTACTGGTGGGATAAGGTAGGCTCCATCACGATTTGAGAAATTGGGTCGTGACAAATTGGTATTAGAGCCTAGGTCACACTGGTATTGTTAGTACTGGAGCCGATGTTTAGTAGAGTCCTGCAGATCGGTACGGAGACGTCTGTATCCTATCCTTGGGAGGCTATAGAGCTTTTTTAGAAAAAAAAATCTCATTTTCTTGATCCATTTTGTGCGTTGAGTCTGGATTGGTTGTAATCTTTTTATTGGTTCACTCTTTACGCAGATGGCTAGGACACGAGGATTAAGAGCAGGGGTCGGGACCACGGGTCCACTTCTAGAGTTCTATCTTGGGGTCGAGGCCGACCCAGATATTAGGGGTAGGGTAGAGCAGCAGCCCCTATTCGAGATCAGGCCAGAAATCCGTCACCTGATACCGTTATAGCTTTGGGAATTGAGAGAGCTCCAGGTATTCCGCCACATCAGCAGGTGGGCCAGGGGGCAACCCAGGGTCCACCCGGTTTTATATCTTCTTCGGTTATTCGGGATACATTAGTTCAGTTTTTGAGGTTAGTTGGCGGTCCATTGGTCATGGGAGCTCAGCCAACAACGTAGGGTGGTGTAGATTTAGGGGCACAACTTGCGGTAGCGGCATCGAGGGTAGAGGTTCTGCCAGCACCAGTAGTCCCACAGCCTGCAGTAGCCCAGCCACTTATGTCTACAGAGGAGCAGATGATGTTGGATCAATTTTTGAGATTGACTCCACCGATGTTTGCAGGGACCCCGGGAGAGGATGTTTATGAGTTCCTATCCAGTTGCAAGAAAAGATTGTAGAATTTGGGGCTGGTTGAGGTACAAGGAGTAGACTTTGTTTCTTATCAGTTTGACACGGTAGCGAGGAGGTGGTGGACAGGTTATCTTGATTCGAGGCCAGTTGGATCTCCACCAGTGACTTGGACTCAGTTCTCCCAGGCTTTCTTGGGGAAGTATATGCCTCATAGCATGCGTGAGCGTCTCTGAGATGAGTTTACCGCATTGAGACAGGGCTATATAATGGTGGCTGAGTATGAGGTGAGATTTCATGAGTTAGCCAGACACACCACTATGATTCTGGATATGGAGTGTGAGAGGATTCAATGCTTTGTTAGGGAATGGAGATTGTCACTCCGTAGAGCTACATAGAGTTTGGTGACTTCAGAAAAGTCTTTTTTGGAGATAGCCGAGCATGTTTATTCGATTGAGGAGCTAAATTATGAGTCCCAAAGGGCCAGCGATAAAAGACCACGCTGCTAGGGTAGCTACAGTGGTTCACAGACCTCAGGTCAAGGATTTCACAGTCGGTACCCTTATCAGCAGCCTTCTCAGTATCAGGGTCAGCCTAGTCGGCCAGTTCAGGCATCGCTTCAGATATCCGACAGGAGTCAGCCCATCTATTGTAATTCTAGTGGTCAGAGTAGCAGCCAGCCGTAGAGGGTTGTTCAGTCAGGATCGTCGAGTAGGGGTGGTCATTCTGGATTCGCTAGACCTTCTAGTCAGAGCAGGGTGCCCGGGGCATGTTATAACTGCGGAGTTATTGGTCACTTCACCCGTGAGTGTCCTCAGTGTAGGATAATTGAGCCTCCAATTCTGGCTGTGCAGACGATCAGATCAGTGCTGCCGTTAGGTAGGGGTGGTGTACAAGGCCGTGGAGGTGGTTCCCAGGGTTCTAAAGGTGGTCCGCAGGGAGGTAGGGCAGGCGGTCGGGCAGGTACCCAGTCTAGTAGTGGACAGGGTAATTTGTATGCAGTTCCAGGTAGATCAGGGGCTAAGGCTTCGGATACTGTGATCACAGGTACAATTTCTGTGTTCCATCAGCCAGCTTCTGCTTTGTTTGATCCCGGTTCCACCTTTTCATATGTTTCTAATTATTTTGCATCGCACCTGGGTTTATATTCGGAGTCTTTATCTGTGCCGTTACGTGTGGCTACCCCAGTGGGTGACTCTTTAGTAGTGGATCAGGTATATAGATCTTGTTTGGTCACTATTCGGGAGTTTGATACTCATATTGACCTTATTGTCCTACAGATGGTTGATTTTGATGTAATTCTAGGCATGGATTGGTTGTCTCCTTACCATGCGGTCTTGGATTGTTTTGCTAAGACCGTTACTTTAGCTTTGCCTGGCATACCCCCAGTTGTGTGGCAGGGTTTTGTTAGCGTTGCACCGGCGGGGATTATTTCGTACATCCAGGCTAGGAGACTGATATCAAGGGGTTGTGAGTCTTTTCTTGCATATATCTGGGATGTTAGTGTTGAGAGTTCCCCGCTTGACTCCGTCCCTATTGTTCGCGAGTTTTCTGATGTATTTTCGACCGACCTACCTGGCCTTCCTCCTGAGCGTGATGTAGAGTTTATTATTAACCTCGATCTTGGCACCCAACCTATTTCTATGGATCCATATCGTATGGCTCCTGCTGAGCTGAAGAAGCTGAATAGTCAGCTTTAGGATCTTCTGAGTAAGGGATTTATCAGACCGAGTGTATCTTCTTGGGTTGCTCTAGTCTTGTTTGTGAAGAAGAAAGATGGTTCCTTGCGTATGTGTATCGACTACAGGCAGTTGAATAAGGTTACTGTGAAGAATATGTATCCTATGCCTCGCATCGATGATTTGTTTGCCCAGCTTCAAGGTACGGCAGTGTTTTCTAAGATTGATTTGAGGTCCGGTTACCATCAGTTGAGAGTTAGGGCTGCGGACATCCCTAAGATAGCCTTCAAGACTCGTTATGGTCATTATGAGTTCCTGGTGATGTCTTTTGGGTTGACTAATGCTCTAACAACTTTTATGGATCTGATGAATTGCGTGTTCAGGCCATATTTGGACTCTTTCGTGATAGTATTTATTGATGACATTCTGGTATATTCTAGGAGTAAGGAGGAGCACGAGCAACATTTGAGGACGATACTTCGCACTTTGAAAGACCATAGGCTTTATACCAAGTTCTCAAAATGTGAGTTTTGGCTTGAGTCTGTAGCTTTCTTGGGGTACATAGTGTCCAAGGATGGTATTATGGTAGACCCAGCCAAGATTAAGGCTATTCGTAGTTGGGCTAGGCCTATGTCACCTTTTGAGGTTCGTAGCTCTATTGGATTGGCGGGTTACTACAGGCGGTTCATTGAGGGTTTTTCTTCTATTGCAGCCCCTGTGACTAGATTGACCAGGAAGGAGGTTCTGTTTCAGTGGTCTGCGAGTTATGAGGCGAGCTTTATGAAGCTCAAGGAATTTCTTATTTCAGCTCCTATTTTGACTCTTCCTGTTGAGGGCGAGGGTTTTACTGTCTATTGCGATGCATCTGGTGTTGTTTTGGGGTGTGTTCTGATGCAGCGTGGCCGTGTTATTGCATATGCATCGAGGCAGTTGAAGGTGCATGAGCACAACTACCCCACCCATGACTTAGAGTTGGCAGCGGTAGTATTTGCACTTAGGATTTGGAGGCATTATTTGTATGGGGTCTGATGTGAGATATTTACTGATCACCGCAGTCTTTAGTATATTATGACCCACAAGGAGCTTAAGTCGAGGTAGCGCAGGTGGATTGAGTTGCTGAAAGACTATGATATCTCTATTCTCTACCATCCGGGCAAGGTGAATGTGGTATGGATGCCTTGAGTTGAAAGTCAGTAAGTATGGGTAGCTTAGCTTTTATTTCAGCTTCTCAGTGGCCTTGGCTTTGGACATTCAGTCCTTAGCTAACATGGTGGTTCGTTTGGATATTTTTGACCCTCGAATAATCATTGCTAGTGTTGAGGCCAGGTCCACCTTGTTGGAGCAGATTCGGAATCGTCAGTTCAAGGAAGACAGGCTTCAGAGCCTTCGGAAGTAGGTGTTGAGGGATGAGTCTCAGCGGGCTATGCTAGATTCTGAGGGTGTCTTGAGGTATGACAGTCGAAATTGTGTTCCAAGGGTTGGAGATTTGATCCAGTTGATTCTTCGTGAGGCTCATAGCTCCAGATACTCTATTCATCTCGGGACAGCTAAGATGTACAGAGATTTGAGGCAACATTACTGATGGAGTGGTATACGGAGAGATATAACAGGTTTTGTGGTTCGATGTCTTTGTTGTCAGCAGGTAAAGGTCGAGCATCAGCGGCCTGGTGGATTGTTGTAGCAGCTATCCATTCCCGAGTGGAAATGGGAACGAATTACTATGGATTTCATAGGTGGATTGCCTCGTACATCGCGTGGTTTTGATAGCATTTGGGTCATCGTGGATCGATTCACCAAGTCTGCACATTTTATCGCCATCTTGGAAAACCGATCCACCATAACAAAAATATTATCCCCCCCTTCTAGTCCTCGAAAATCCCAACACAAAGTCCATTGATATGTCAAGCCAAGGACGCAAAGGGGTGGACAATGGGGTGTACAACCCATTGGGTTGGAGCCGTGACTTGGCTCCTTTGAACTCAACACATTGTCCGCAAATCCAGGCCACATCCTTGTGCATTCTAGGCCAATAAAATTGTTCTTCCAAAATTCCGAGGGTCTTCTCGACCCCAAAATATCCTATTAAACCGCCATTGTGTGCTTCCCTCACAAATAATTCTCTCCACGAACTTGAGGGAACACACAATCATCTACCTTAAACAAGTATCCATCAAATTTGGTAAAGGGATGGGAACCCCTATCCGTAACCCACCTATCCCTATCCAACTCTTTACTTTCCCTATAGATAGGAGCGAAGTGAGGGTCCTCGGGATATAATGACTTGAGGATTTCAAACCCCATCAACTTAGACGACAAATTAGACACAAGCACATGTTTTCGGGACAAAGCATCGGCAACCACATTTTCTTTACCCTTCTTGTATTGAATAACATAAGGGAAAGTTTCAAAACATTCAATCCATTTGGCATGCCGCCGGTTAAGCTTGTCTTGTTCCCATAGATGCTTCAAGGATTCATGATCCGTTCGGATCACGAATTCTTTAGGCCACAAATAATGTTTCCAAGTAGCCATGATTCTAATCAAGGCATACAACTCTAAATCGTACGTAGAGTAGTTTAGAGTTTCTCCTTTGAGCTTTTCACTAAAGTAGGCAATAGGCTTCAATTCTTTCCTTAAAACTGCGCCTATGCCGATTTTGCTAGCATCACATTCGACCTGAAAAGTCATGACGAAATTTGGCAATTATAGCAAAGGGACAGATGAGCATAAATTTCAAGTCCTCGAAGGACTTAGCTTGTTTATCTCCCTACTTAAAAGGCCGATCCTTTTTAATCACTTCGGTCAAGGGGGCAGTAATGGTGCTAAATCCTTTGACAAAACATCTATAAAAACTAGCCAACCCGTGAAAGCTTCTCACTTCACCTACGGTTTTGGGAGTAGGCCAATTTTTAATGGCGTCAATCTTAGATTCTTCCACTTTGACCCTTCTTGAGCTCACCACAAATCCAAGAAATGCAACCTCATGGACACCAAAAGAACACTTTTCTAGATTAGCATATCACTTCTCCTTTCGGAGGACATCAAACACACATTGTAAATGCTTTACATGCTCATCTAAGGACTTACTATTCACCAACACATCATCAAAGTAAACAACAACAAACTTTCCGATAAATGGCTTCATCACATGATTCATTAGCCTCATGAAAGTACTTGGAGCATTTGTTAGGCCAAATGGCATAACCATCCATTCATAGAGACCAAATTTGGTCTTGAAGGTGGTTTTCTATTAATCACCCGGTTGCATATGAATTTGATGATAGCCAATCCTCAAATCAATTTTAGAAAACAAACATGAACCACTCAATTCATCAAGTATATCATCTAACCTAGGAATAGGGTGAGTATTTTACCGTTATCTTGTTGATGGCTCGACAATCAACGTACATATGCCAAGTCCCATATTTCTTGGGAACTAGTAGCACCGGGACCGCACAAGGGCTCATACTCTCCTTGATATACCCTTTGTTGAGGAGTTCCTCAACTTGGCATTGCAATTCCTTGGTATCCATCGGGTTGCTCCTATAAGGTGGTTTGTTTGGAAATTATGAACCCGACACAAAAAATATTTGATGCTCAATTCCCTGAAGTGGGGGCAATCCTTGCGGTAATTCCTTTGGGAAGACATCCTCATAATCCTGCAAAACATAATAAATAGGAGGAGAAATGGAAATGTAAGTGGCGTTAGTATTAAAACACTGAGCCAAGAGGAGCATCAGAGTATTCTTGTCATGATCCACAAATAATTCTTTCCTCCTATTCATCATCACCACACTTCCTTGCCCCTTAGAAATTAGGAGCCCCTCGGTTTCCGTTACTCCCTCACTTTCGGGTTCCCTTCTTTTCCTGTCACTCTTGGCCTTCTTTCCCTTTTCCCTCAATTCTTACATCTTTTGGTGTAATTCATTCAATTGGGAGGGCAATAATGGATGAAGAGTGACCTTGCATCCATCCTTCTCAAGTGTATACCAATTGGACCTTCCATCATGTTTGGTCGACTTATCTTATTGCCAAGGCCTTCCTAACAACAAGTGACAAGCTTGCATTGGTATCACGTCATAGAGCACTTCATCATGGTAGTTGGCTACCTTAAAACGTATCACACATTGCCTTGTGACCTTTAACTCGCCGCATTCATTCAACCATTGCAACTTGTAAGGACTAGTGTGAGGTGTAGTCGGCAATTTCAAGAAGTTTACCATTGCAACACTAACCACATTCACACAATTTCCACTATCTATCACCATAGTGCACACACTTCCCTTCATAAGACATTTAGTATGGAATAGATTCTCCCGTTTTCTAGGATCATCTATTTCCTTACTAATTATGGCATACCTCAATATAAAATTTGGAACCATGCACTCCCCTTCTTGTGGATAAGCATCCTCACAATCGTCATCATCATCATGTGGATTATTTTTGGGTTCCTCTCCATCTTGAGGCTTGGCCTCATTCTCTTCTTTTTCTAGACCCACTTCCTCACCAAGATAATACAATCTCCCTTCTCTTAAGATCACATTGCGCCGGTTTGGACATTCATTGGCTTTATGTTCCCAACCTTGGCACTTGAAACATTGGAACCTTTTAGGATTAGGATACTTGTGAGCTTCTTGCCGGGGAGGAAATTTGTGGACTGTTTTAGGCTTGGTCAACCTTGTAGTGGCGGGTTGGTCCTTGTTTTTGGGCTAACCCGAAGATGGTTGAACCATATCTTTGCTCCTCGGCCAACCCAAGGTTGATGGTCCCTTTGCCTTGAATGACGACTTCTCTTTAAGATCCCTTTGAATCTCAAGAGTCGCTTGGAAAATCCCTTCAATAGTATCAAACTTGTGAAGTGTCAAATGAGTGTAGATCTCTTTGTTCAACCCACACTTGAACCGATTGATGTCATGACCAATTTGTTCTCCCCGATGATCAAGCTTCAACATGAGTAGTTGAAACTCATCATAGTGTGCCATAACACTTCGATTCCCTTGTTGCAAATTGTACAACCTAGAAAGCAACTCATGAAAATAACTTTCACGAAGATACCATTGCCTCATTAGGTACCTCAACCAAAACCATGGTGCTGGTTGTCCCACTACCAACTCATTGCCGAACCGCTTGACGTATTCCCACCAAGTGTTAGCATATCTTTCTAAATGAGCTATGGTATAACAACTCTTCTTCTTATCTGAGATATCATTCACTTGAAACACTTTATCATATGCCGACTCCCAAGCAAGATACACCTCGGGGTCACTTTTACCCTTAAAGATAGGTAGGCTCAATTTGATGGTATTGATGCCTATGTCTCTCTCTAGGTGTCGATTTCCTCTTTATCCATACCCTTGGTATCTTCTTGGATCTACACTACCCCCTCTCATCTCTTACTCCCTCATGTAGGCATTGTCAAAGGCTCCATACCCTTCATAATCCTCTTTACCATATTCCTCCAGGTGGACGAGACGGTTTTGGACATTTGGAACTTGATTCAGAGGAATTGGATTTTGTTGAGGTGATGGTCTTTGGTTTAGTGGAGCTTGGAAGGGGGGTTCAGATTTTTTGGAGGCATTTGACGTACGAGTACCTTTTGCGGAACTTGAGGCATTTGGGAATGGGTTGGTCTATTAGAGTTTCGGTTTAAAGGGTTATGAGTGGTTTGGCTTACGACATTTAGTGGAGCTAGTGAAGGATTTGGCAATTGTGGCCATGTTTCGGGAGTAATGGTGGCGGAGGAATTTCTATCATGTCCAGTTGACAAAACATGTCGCGGAGTAGAAGGACAAGAGTTCCTTTGACACTCCACTTTTTCTAACCTCCCACTAATAGTCATCACTTCTCCTCTTATGGCTCCCACTTCCGTACTCAACCTTTCAAGAGCTCGGGTCATAGACTCAAGAGTGACCTCATATTCTCCATTTCATTAGAATCCATGATTTGAGACATGATTCTCTCTATTATCAATGTATCACCTACACAAGCAAAAAACAAGTTAGTTTAAAATCCCTCCCCCCACTCACACTCTCTTGGTTCACTCACACTCAAGTTCCACAAGTGTTGTAGATTGGCTAGGAACCCAAGAATCCGTAAGGTATGAGTATGCTCTTGCCCCAAATGGATTCTTGTTTGAAACTCAAAGAATTCTCATCGAACTAGAGCCAAGAGTTACAACATATTCAAATGACAAAAACACAAAAACAAACATTGACACTAACACAAGGCTTTAAGGGATTAATTTACAAGCGAGTAGGAATGTACTAGTTTGTTAATTAGCTCTCAAGTCAATTAGAGGAAATTAGGAATCAATAATTAGAAAGTAGAACATCCAAATTTGAGCTTAATTATCATGTGAACAGTAACTTAGGTGACATGGCAGCATGTCATTGGCTGCGGGTCCACATAAGTAGTTCATCAGCTTGAAGTCTTAGTCCCCTTAGTTCTTTTGTAATGGATGACTTGTTATTGGGATGGAAAATATAAGGTCTTTTAACCCTTTTCAATTTTTTTCTCAAACTCAAAAGGTGATGTTTGACCTCACTAGTCCCACAAGACAAGGTTCCTTGTTTGAAGGAAAAGTGGTTGTCAAGTCTTGAAAAGATGATGTTGGCAAGTCTTCTCATAAACAATTTTTTTTCAATTTTGTCTTACAACCTTTTTTTTGGATCTATTTCTGTTTATAGAAGTTAAGACATAAGATGAAGAAAAGTTAAGGATGAACACAACATCAACACCTTCAAGAACATAACAACAATACACCACAATGGTCACTTCCAACGCCCCAACACAAGTCAAAACTCATGGCCACTTCAAGTTTTCACAACAACTATTCTCTTCCAATTAAGCTCAACTTTAGATTTAGACACTTTTTGTGTTGATGAGGAAGAAATCAACACAATAAACAAACTAAACAAGTAAAATCTTTTGTAGATCTACAACCAATTTTTCGACCAAAATGTTCAAGAACGCACTTTAGGGTAAGAGCTTCCCAAGATTGGTTTTGTAGGAACAAAACCTAGCCTTGAGCTTTGATACCAAATGATACAATGCTAAGTGTGTATCAAGAGATTCCAACCAACACAAGAACAACAACATGAACAACAAAGTGCTAGTGAATCAAAAATGGCCACACACGGCTTCACTAGGCTTGCAACACTTGTTTGAACTAGAAAAGTGAGTTTAACAAAAAGATCAACAAAGACAATATTGCTAGTGAATCTAAAGATCCCCACACGGCTTCACTAGATTTTTATATTCAACAACATAATGTTAACAAGATTTACAAAGAAAGAGATAGAAGCTTGACACACAATATTCATTAATCTAAGAACCCTAACAAGAGAAAGGACCCTAAGACTAATAAATATCAATACCAAGTTCTTACTTGGACCAAGAGGAGCTCAAATAACCCCAAGAACCTAGTTTCTAGCCAAGATACAACACTAGTATCACTCTACTAGTGAGAATTTGGTTTTGGCCTCTCCAAATGAGAAAGAAAAGTAAAAAATTTACAAGTATTTTGTTTCTTGAATAATAGGAATGAACTAAATAAAGACTAGATCTATTACATGGATTATATAGTCACTTAGAAAGGAGGGACAAAGACCAAAATACCCTTGGCATTTAAGTGGTGGGTTTGGGGTGTCTTGGTAGGCCTCTTCTTATTTTATTAAATATAGGCCCTTATATGGGCTCACAAGGGCCTCACACATGGCCAAGAATGTGAACAAAGATTGGAGTCATTACAACTCACCTTCTTGGCTTAGTGTGAAAGGTCTCGAGCTTGGAATTTCCGTATTAATTTTTCATGGTTTATGTGGTTTGAAGTTGAAACCCATGTTAATATTAAGTTTAATTCATGTTGTGATCATAAAGATGCAAGTATTGACCTTAGTATGTGTTGGTTATGTGATGATCATGATGAAATCCCTTCAAGAAGCATGTTGAATTATGTAATTATGTTAATTTGGTGTATTGAATGTTGTATGGCCAAAGGGTGCCTCCCACATGTTTGATAAATTGCTTATGTGAAGAAAATAGTGTCATTGCAACATGAAGTATGTTATTCCCAAGCATATGCCAACTAGTGCATGCTAAGTGTGTGTTAAAAGGCCTAAATGAATGAATTAATATATGTCACATGTATTCCTATTCATGTGAATTCCTTGTTGGATGAGTTATGAGACAATAACATGCTTTCCTTTACAATTACATGTTTAAGATTCCCAAGTGCTCGAAATGATGCTTCATTGGTTATGTTGCGGATGATAGTCTATTGTCATTGTTGTTACGCAATAGTTTTCATGTCCTATTTATTTATGCTATCAAGTCCTGGGGGTAATACTTAGCTGCTTGTCTAGAGCCGAGTCAGTCTCAAGATAATCTCAGTCGTGCTATGATAAGTAGATTTCAGTTAGTGACAGAAGTTAAGAAAACTCAGTAAATCTCAGTATTTAGTCTATTCCAGCTCAGTATCCAGTTTAGACCTCAGTAGTATTTAGTAATCAGTCCAAATTTCAGTAAAACTCAGTAAGCTATGAAACTCAGTAGCATTTCGATAGAAAGTAGAATTTAGAAGTATTCCGCCAGATAATGGAACCAAGTAAACTCAGTCAGACAAGTCAAGTAAGATAATCAGTAACAGATTCAGTTCAGTATAAGAATCAGTTTAGAGTCCTTTAGTTGGGAGTAAGAACTAGTACCGAGCGAGTACAGGGATGGCGACTTCCCCCGTAGAGAGGCAGAGTAGTCAGGAGCAATCCCTGAACTCCAGAGCTGCGTAGCCAACGCAGGACCAGGAGTCACTCGTTAGATTAAGGCTTGATTATCATATTTTCTTTGGCTTAACTTTCTGTTCAGGGTCACCATTAGAGAGGCTTGACCATAACAGAGGTCGTTACCTATGGCAAGGTATTGACACCCTTCCATCTAGGGTTACAGGTTGGACCCCACTAGATCAAATTCGGGGCATGTCGATTAAGTGAGAACTCCCACTGTTGTAATTTAGTATCAGTCTTCAGAGTAGAACTCAGAAATGAGGACTATCAGATACCGTCACCCATCTTAGTAAGAAACTTAGATAGTCCCACAGATTCATAGACCACCTTCTAGATAGGCCTGGTCTCATATAAAGTTAATCAGTATCAGTACTAAAAGATTCAGAGATCCCTCGTTAGATAGGCCTGATCTCAAACTCAGTCCATCATTTCTATTATTAAAAGATTCAGAGATCTTCCTCTAGATAGGTATAATCTCAGATACAATCATTCCTTATTATTATTAGTAGATTCAGAGATCATCTGTTAGAGAGGTTTGATCACAGATTTAGTCAGTCGATAGTAGCAAACTCAGAAGTCAGCTATTGATATAAGTAGATTCAGTTATTCAGTACCTTGGTATTAGTAGTGAGTTAAGACGTCAGTAAAGTATTATCTGAGTCTCAGTATTCAGAGTCACGATGATTTTTAGTTATGGTTTGTGCATTCATGCTTATGTCCTTATTTAGTACTCTCATGTTATTTAGTTAAGTTATGTTTATGCATAAGCCCTTGCATTTAGCCTTACCTCATCTAGCATACCAGTACATTCAAAGTACTGACGCATACTTTTCTCTTGCACTATGGTGTCTTATACCATAGGTTCTAAAGCGCGAGATCCAGAGCACCCATAGAAGTCCAGACTCAGTTAGCAGTAGTTGACGTAGTAGTGAGTCCTCTTCATTCGATGATGCCTTCTATTTTAGTTTTATATTAGATTCAGTTTATTTTTTGTAGACGGAGTTAGTTGGGGACATATCCCATTAACTCCATAGATCAGACAGTTAGAGTCTTTTCAGACAGATGTATCAGTATTCAATTTCGTGCATTTTAGACGTTTTGAACCTTATGGCAAGTTTCCGCCAGTTTTCCGCATTTGTTATATTATGCAGTTCTTAGGTATAGATATCAGTAGAGGGTTAGCTTATGGTCCTTTGGGATCATGAGCACTATTTGTCATTCCGATTTCATAAAATTGTGGCGTTACATAGGTATCGTCATACCTAGACTTGCAAGCCATATCATGTCATGTCTTAATCATAGCCCTTTCATTCAAAAATATGTAGATGACCACCAAAAAGATTCAAACATCACACAAGAGAGTTCTTATTTAAAAACACATGAAAACTTATGCAAAATAATCCCTTTTTAATACTTTACCATGTGGCATCTAATCCTTTCATAAAACACATGCAATTCTTTCAACAAAAGGATAAATGTCACGACCCGAGTCGGGGCCCTTGTCGTAACAAACATTCTGAACCATGGAGGCCCAAGCGCGCTTCTACATCTGGCAATCATGCACGATACTCATACAATAAAGAAAGGATGTGGAAATATAAATCATTACAGAATCATGGTCATACTCTGATTTCAATTAAACAATACAGAAAGAAATCTATTAACATCTATGTCAGTCTACAAAATCTCTACTACATACGAAATTAATAACTATTTGAATCTGGGACAAGGCTCCCAGTGGACCTAAACCAAAGTAAATAACAAGTGTTTGAAAAGAATAGTTCTTCTGGAATAAAGAAGACTCACAAAACTACACAATTCACTTCTATCGTAATAACTCTATGGCTTAGCAGAACCTCTAGACTGAGTCTCAGACTCAAAAATATAGGGCGCAATACAATTGTAATGATACGCAGAGCAATCCAAAATAATGAATTTATACATATATAACATAGGTGAGAGAAAGTCATAAAACATTATGTGTGAAATAGTTTAAAATACATGGGCCATCTCAAATAATCTGAAAACAATCTTGTCAATGTAATTTTTATGCTCTGTATTACTTTTGAGCTAGATGGTACACCCTACATATCTGAAAGTACCCCACGGGCTATATGAGATCCGCCCTTAACTCGGCGGACAAGACCCTAACCTAAGTTTTCCACAAGAGTTGGAGTATCTGCTTATCTACTACACCACAGGGCCATCTCCAACGTACAATTTCCCTTTTGGGTAACATAATAACCTGTATCGGCAAAACACAATTTCAGGAAATGAGTTTTATGGCTCATGCCTTCTTTAGGTAACCACCTAACATCTCTTAAGCTCATTTTCAGTCTGTTCTAAACATGCCTCTTTCTGAAATCAAATTCTAAAAATCTAAGCAAAATCTGTATCTTTAGTATGTTCTAAATCTGCTATGACATTATCTAAAGTGGTATCGTCATATCAAAACTTGCAAGTCATGTTTTTGAGCCATAAAATATCACATCATAGTATCTTTTTGCAAAACATAAATTTTGGATCACCATACTTCAAACAATTCAAGAAGATTCAGACTTCAAAACATTTATCAAGTTATGCAAAGATCACTCTTCTTAGCATTTCAAAAAACATGTGGTGGCCATAAAATTTGTGACAAAACATGCAAATCTTCTTAGTAAACATCGTTAACCTTTAAAACCAAGTAAAAAACCCTCTCTTCGATTCAAATCCATAATCTAGTCATAAGAAAAATCAAGGCATTTATATTATGATCCTAACAATACATTTCGAATAAATCAAATCTAATAGTTCATGATCTCAATTCATCATTCAAACTCTTCAAACACACACACACACATATGCTTGCAAACAAGAAGGATTTCTAATAGTTCATGATCTCAATTCATCATTCAAACTCGTCAAACACACACACACATATATATATATGTGTGTGTGTATATATATATACATGGTTATAAATCAAATTTGGGAAAAAGGCCTCAAGACCAAAACTTTATCATCAATACGGTTTCCTAATACATAAATGTAATTGTAAATCCAAAAACCCCTTTGTAAGTTCATGATTTCTAATTATTTATTCATCATTAAAATAATTTCACCATGCCTATGTAGTTTTAGGAAAACTCCACGTACCTTAGATTACTTGGTTTAAAGAGTAGGACTCAAATCTTGATTTGTTCCTTGAAAAACTTGACCTTAAAGGTTGATTCTTGATTCCTTGCTCTTGGGGAAAAACCCTAATTTGATCTTATTTTGAGTGTGAAGAAGAAACTTTTTGATGTTGCAACTGATGGGAATTGATTAATAACCTGGTAGGGTGTAATTAAATCCATTAGGAAGGTTTTCTAAAGAAGAAAAGTACCAAAATAACCCTTTACAAAAATCATGTTTTTGGGCTTCGGGACGGTAGACGGATGGCTCGACGGACTGTCATGGGCCATCACTACTTAGGCAGCCTGATACCTTACTATAAAATGATCATAACTTTTTACCCTAATATCGGATTAAGAGAAAACTGGTGGCGCTGGAAAGAGGATTCAAAGAGATTTAATTTGATATATAGTATGATCTTTAATTCAATATATAAAAAAATTTATGGTCGATTGAAGTTAATCCAGTTTAAACGCTCAACAAAACTCAATCAATAGAAAAGCTTTCAACTCGTCCTTGCGTTAGGGGACCTCTATGATCTTAATTCATTTAAACAATAGGACTAACTGTGTTGAATAAATCATGTATGCGATCTTTGATGAGTCCTATGTTAAGACTAACCTACAGGAAGAAAGTGATACTGAGGAACAGGTTAAACAACCTAGTTCATCAACTGGAGCTGCCAAACATGAAGGCACTTTAACAGGGGAACTGAAGCTGAAGGCATAGTGATAGGACAAATTGAGCCACAATCTACCCCATCTCAGAACATTAGAAGTGATCCTCGTAACTCTCTAGGATTGATCCCAAAAGAATACAAGTATCAAGGATCAGATCCTATTGAGAATGTTCTCACCGAACTCACATCTGGGATCACCACAAGGTCTGGATTGAGAAGTATGTGTACCTTCAAGGCATTCTTGTCAGATATTGAGCCAAAGAAGGTAACTGAAGCTTTTCTTGATACTAATTGGATATTAGCCATGCAGGAAAAATTAAATCAGTTTAAGAGAAGCAAGGTATAACACTTAGTTCCTATCCTAAAAGATAGATCAGTAATTGGGACCAAAATGGGTGTTCAAAAATAAATTTGATGAGCATGGAACAGTCACAAGAAACAAGGCAATATTGGTGGTTCAAGGATACAACCAAGAAGAAGGAATTAACTTTGATGAGACTTTTGCTCCTGTAGCAGTACTTGAAGCTATAAGATTACTTGTTGCCTTTGCTGCTTATATAGAATTTATTCTATATTAGATGGATGTAACGAGTGCATTCTTAAATGGCTGTAACACCCCGCATTTCGGGCTAGAATAAAAACCGTCGTTTCTATGCATAGATTATCCAAAAGCCATAAATCCTATGAAAATTTGGCATGTTAATCAATTATGTAATGTGTGAACCTATTTAATCATGAATTGAGATCATAGAGGTCCCCTAACTCAAGGATAAGTTGAAAGCTTTCCTATCATTCGAGTTTGAGTGAGCGTCGAAACTTGGGTCAACTTCAATTACCATAACTCTTTGTATATAATGAATTAGAGATCCTACTATATATCAAATGAAATATCTTCGAATTAGCTTTCCAACTATATCAATTTCACCTAAATCTGATACCCGAGCAAAAAGTTATGGCCATTTTAGTGACTGACACAGTAGTATCATGCGATAAGCGTGCGACGCACGCCCTATCATACGCACCAAAATTTCAGGTTCTGTTTCCATGTTTTTAAGGGAAAAATAGGTATCTTCCATCCATTATCCAGCTATAACATGGGATTAAACTCCCAAAACACCAAAATATTATTCTTTTCTCTCAAATTCATCAAGAACTCACCCTAGAGTTTAAAACTAAAAACCCAAATATCTTATGATTTAACCGTGAGTTTTCCTTAGTTCTTCAAGATTCGGAATCTCCATTGCGATGGCTATAAGAGGCATCCATCAATCGTACACATAGCATCGCAAAAGCTAGAGTTCATTTAAAAGCTTCTAATTTAAGGTACGCGGGGTTTTCCTAAAATCTCATGGGTATGGAAATCTTGATTTTTAAGAAATAGTTTTTCAGATTTATGAGTACATTCATGTTTTAGAAGCATTGATGATATTGTTTTGTCCTTTAGGCCTTCCACCAAATTGATTTAAAATTATATATATATTGTAAGCATGTGTTTTAAGGTTGATGATTGAATTGAGAGCATGATTCATTAAAAATCCCTCTCTTGTGATGATTTTCATTTACTTATGATATACTATGAAATCGTTTGAATGCATCTTGAAAGCATGATATGAAATGTATTGATTTATGCTATGACTTCAATATGATTTTGAAATAAAAAGAGAGGGTTGTGCATGTTGATAAATATTGAATATGCATATAAAAAAGAGTAACATGGTTTACCAAAAGAACACATGACCACCATATGTTTGAATAATGTCAGCATAGTTTTGACTTATGTTTTCGGAACATGAAATCTTTTATATTATTTGTATGTTTGGGTGGTCTGAACTGTGTTTTAATGAAAGATTTATGCATGATACATTATGGCTCAGAAAAGAGGACTTGCAAGTCTTGGTGTGACGACACTAATCTAGATAATGCCATGGTAATTCAGAATAGAATAGAATGCATGTTTGAAATCAGACTTTCAAATTTTGAAACTAGAATGATGCATGTTTCAGAACAGACTAACATTAGGCATAAAGAGAGCTTAGGTGGTTCCCTAAAGAAGGCACGAGTTTATACAACCCATTGCCCAAAACTGTGATTTGTCGATTCGAGTATATTATTGTACGCTGGCGACTAGGTTAGACTGGAACATAAAGGCAATTTTATTCATTGCTAGTCAGAAATCAGGTATGATTATTGTTTTCCATAGTAGTCTGAAGAGAAATAGGTTATCTACATGTTTCCTTCTGTTACCCCTAAGACGCCAAAAATCCAAAAGCCTTCTTTTTCAAAAAGGCTATCAGTCCTTTCCCATCAGAACTAAACCAAGTCATCATTAAGTTACCTTTTCCAAATACAACTCATCCATGATTCATTTTCCTCTTCTCCTTCTTAAATACGTTTCCTTCCTTTATTCTCATTCATCACACTTATCTCCACAAAGAAAATCACTGGTCATCACAAATTTCACCATGGCATCTTCTTCTTCACCACCTACTAACTCCACTTCTACTTCACCAAAAGCCATTATTCTTCATCCTAATATTACCTTACCCTTTTTTATTCATCCCTCACCTTCTATCAAGCTATCTGATTTTGCATTATTCCAGAATTTGCAATACCCTTTTACAAATTTTTCTTTCAAACCCTTACCCTTCTCTGAATCTGCACTGCCACCTCTAATTTCTCTTCAAATTCCTGATCAAGATAACACTCCCATTGATCGAGATAATATCTCTATTGCTAATATAGTTCCACGAAGATCCAGACCCAAGCCATAAAAAAAAACCTCTTTCATCTCCATTAAAGATGATGATATTGTTATGTTGAACCTTCCCCTATTACTTCTACTCTTCATACTCGAGGAATAAAGCAATGATAAGATGCTTCACTGGAAAAAGCACTTCGTGCTAGTAAAAAAAATAGGTTTCTACCTCTGGTCTCTCATCTCCTCAAGCATCCTCCCTTGGTATCCTTATTTGTTCAGTAAGAAAGAAGAAAACTATTTTGGTAAAAATTCCTAAATCGTCCTTGTCTCGTAAATCATCTTCCCAACCTGCTTCAAAGGCTTCATATTTCTCAAAACCCTCAATTACTGTCAAAGCCTCCTCTTACTCAAAAGATTCCTCATCATCTACTCACGTTTGAAGAAAAAAGTCTGCAAACCTATTCCTTCTGACTTATCAGACTCAGATCCTGACTATCTTCCTGATACTCCTCCGGCTCCATCCACTGAAATTGATCCTGATCTTGACATCGATATTGATGTTGATGGAACTAGTAGAGTCTCAAATTACTATAGACCTACTTGGACTCATCATCAAGCACATACAAAAGGTCTTACTCCAAGATGCAAATGGCCATGCTTTGCCATATGAGTTCTGGCTTGCCCCTGCTTTTGAGGATTTTCATATTCCTGTCAAAGTATGGTCACTGCAGACCACAAAGGATGTTATTGGATCTGTGAACCATGTTATGTTACCTGTTGATATGAGGAGTGTTGACAACCCCATGTAAAGGGTGAGGAATGCTATTGCTGCCAAGCAAGGTGAGGTAAAAGTGGCACAAGCTACATTGAAGGCTGCCCAGGTAGCTCATTAGGAGGAGAAAAAGGTCCTTCAAGCTCAAATTTCTTCCCTCGTAGTCATCTTGGAAAAATAAAGAGCTAAAAATGCTGATATCATTAGAAAGCTGACCTCTTTTATCCCCTCTTCCTCATCCACTTAAGCCCTTCTTAGTGCCTTAGGCATCTTTCTTTACTGTCTCTTGGCCCTAGCTATTTATCTTTTGATGATATTATTGGTTTATGATAAATTGTACCTTGTTCTAGGACTGCAATGAATTTTCTCTTACTTAATGTGTTCTGCTTTTATTTTCTTAAATGCATAGTTGTTCTCTTGCTTTGATTCTTGAATGTTTTAGTGATAGCCCCAGTGGCCATGAATTATTGGACTATTTTCACTTGGTGTTCCAACTTTTTGATGATGTCAAAAGAGGGAAGAACAGATTATACAATGCTTATAACCCAACTTAACTTGTTTCATTCTGTGATTTTCTATTTTTAATCCTTTATTGAGTATGTCAGGATTGAATAACTGGGTGCTGAGCTGCTAAGTTTGTCATCATCAAAAAGGAGAATTTGTTAGGGACTGTGAAGTTTTGATGATGGACATGTGAATGAAACATGTTGTGCTAGCTGTTCAATCCAAGTGAACAAAGCTGCAGGCAAGTTATTGAAAAGATGACTCTACATGCAAAATAGGATGGATAACACTTATCACAACAGAAGTTGAGTTGAATAAGAAGTCTTGCAGAAGTTGAAGTTAAACAAGAAGTCTTGCAGAAGTTTGGTTTGAATAAGAAGTCTTGTAGAAGTTGAGTTGAACAAGAAATCTCGAAGAAGTTCAGTTGAACAAGAAGTCTGTAGAAAAGGCAGTAAATAATGAGTGAAACTACCTAAGAGTCCTAGTGAAGATAGAAATATACATCAAATAAAGGAATCTATCAGATGTTGGATTAAATAGAAGAAACAACTTTCAAAGGACTCACTCATGCGCTAATAAGATAATCAACAATCAGCAAAACAGTTCACATACTTGAAGAAGAACCTAGTCACTTATTTAGCAAGTCTTAGACTGTTTGTAGTAGGTAGGTTCTTTAAGTTGTAATGAGTCATTCTAGTCTCAGTGATCTATAAACCAAGTTAGAAGTTGTGTCTTCAAGTTAGGAAACTCGAAGACTTGGGAACACTTATCTTGGGAAGATTTGTGTTTTTGTATTTATAGGAGTTAGAAGTTTAATTCCTAGTTTACAAGAAGTCTTGTAATTTTGTTGGTTGTTGAGGCTCAAGAGTTATAGTGAAGTTGGGTTAAATCCTATAGAGGTATAGGTCATGATTTTTTACACCTTTCTTGAGCCGGGTGTGTTTCACGTAAAAACACTGTGTTCAGTTTTTACTTCTGTGAACCACATTTACTTACTTGTTCCACAGATAGGCAAGCAGTAGAGTATAATAGTAAAATTAGTAGGGATCGTACTCTAACAGTTAACTTAAGTTTAGATGGAATAAAAGCAATGGCAATATTCCAAAGGAGATTGGTAATCTGAGCCAAGTTGTAGAGTTGTCTTTGTATGATAATGAATTGACAGGTTCCATTCCTGCAGCATTGTTTAATATCTCATCACTATTTACCGTACATCTGCAATTCAATGGACTCTCTGGTCCTCTCTTTCTTGATGAAGTAAATATCGTTTCAAATCTGAAGTATCTAAGTACATCTTTCAACCAAATTTCTGGTGACATTCCTTCTAACATATGCCAACTCACAGAGCTCAAAGTGTTGTCCTTATCTTTCAACCAAATAACCTGAAAAAAACCCAAAAATATTGGATGTTTATCCAAACTCGAGCACTTTTATATTGGTGATAATCAAATAAAAGAGACTATTCCCACTTCACTGGGCAATATTTTTGCTCTGCAAAATCTTAATTGTGGGAAGAAATGGCATAGTGGGGAAAATTTCTACGGAATTAGGGAATCTATCAAATTTGAGGGTATTAAGCTTTGTGCTGAATTATAATCTCATTGGTGAAATTCCAGAGGCTATTTTCAACAAATAAATTAGTTTAAAACCTCTCTCCTCACTCACACTCTCTTGGTTCTCTCACACTCAAGCTCCACAAGTGTTGTAGATTAGCTAGTAGCCCATGAATTTTTAAGGTATGAGTATGCTCTTGTCTGGAATGGATTTATGTTTGAAACTCAAAGAAATCTCGTTGGACTAGATCCTAGAGTTACAACGTATTCAAACGACAAAAGCACATAAACAAAGTTGACATGAACACAAGGCTTCAAAGGACTAATTCACAACCTAGTAGGAATATACTAGCTTGTTAATTAGTTCTCGAATCAATTTAAAGTAAACTAAGAGTCAATAATTAGAAACTATAAAATCCAAATTTGAGCTTAATTAACACCGTGAACAGTGTTTAGGGTGATGTGGCAGTGTGGTATTGATCACGGGTCCACACATTTGATCATTAACTTAAAGTCGTAGCCCTTTTATATCATTTTGCAATGGATGACTTATTATTGGAGGGAAACATATAGTCTTGTAACCTTTTCATTTTTTCAAGCTCAAAAGGTGATGTTTGACTTTACTAGTTTCACAAGACAAGGTACCTTGTTTAAGGAAAAGTAGTTGTCAAGTCTAGAAAGGTGATGTTGGCAAGTCTTCTCCTAAATAACTTTTCAATTTTGTCTTACAAACTTTTGGATCTATTGCTCTTTTAAGACATAGGATAAAGAGAAACTTTTAATATGAACTCAACATCAACACCTTAAAAAACAAAAAAACAATAAACCACAATAGGCACTCCAACGTCCAACACAAGTCACCACACGGCCAACCTCAAGTTTTCACAACAAGAAGTCACTTTTCCTTAAGCTCAAATTTAGATTTAGACACTTTTGTGTTGATGAGAAAGAAACCAACACAAGAAACAAAGTAAACAAGTAAAACCTTTGTAGATCTACAACCAACTTTCTACCAAAATATTCAACAACACACTTTTGGTAAGAGCTCCCCAAGATTGGTTTTGTAAGAACAAGACCAAGCCTTGAGATCTGATACGAAATGATACTATACTAAGTATGTATCAAGAATTCCAACCAACACAAGAACAACAAAGAAGTCGTGAATAAAAAATGGCCACACACGGCTTCACTAGGCTTCCAACACTTGTTTGATCAGAAAAAAATGAGTTTATTAACAAGAACAACAAAGACGATAATGCTAGTGAATCGAAAGATCCCCACACGGCTTCACTAGACTTTTAGATTCAACAACACAATGTTAATAAGATTACATAAAAAAGGAGAGGTAGAAACTTGACATACAATATTCAATGATGAGAAAGGACCCTAAGACTAATGAATATCAACACCAAGTTATTACTTGGCCCAAGAGGAACTCTTAGAACCCCCCAAGATCCTAGTTTCTAGCCAAGATACAACACTAGTATTACTCTACTAGTGAGTTTCAATTTTGGCCTCTCCAAATGAGAAATATAAGTCACAAAATATTACAAGTGTTTGTTGCCTTCAATAATATTAATGAACTAAAGAGGACTAGCCCTAACACGTTGCTTATATAGTCAATTACAATGGAGGGACAAAAGACCAAGACAACCTTGGGATTAAGTGGGTGGGTTTGGGTGCTTTGGTGGACCTCTTCACACTTTAATAAATATAGGCCCTTAGATGGGCTCACAAGGGCCTCACACACGGCCAAGGATGTGAACAAGTCTTGGAGTCATTGAAACTCACATTCTTAGCTTCGTGTGAAAGGTCTCGAGCTAGGAATTACCATATCAGAATTTGAGCCAACCTGCTCAATTGTCACTCCTAGATCAGATCAATGTGCAAGTCTTGTTGTAGAAATTTCAAATGAAAGTTGCAACACCCCAAATTTATTCAATTTGATATTACTATTTCAATAAAGTATTGTTTACGGGTAACAAAATCTGTATTTACTGTGTAAACTTCAACAAAAAGTTCAAGAACAACTTCAAGAAACAAAGAAGTTCAAGACATTTTCTGAAAAATAGAAAAACTAATAAGAAATAGATGAAGAAAGAAAAATTCAAGTTTACCAAATTTACTGTGTGTTCTGAATTTTTAGGAAGATGAAGAGATTATAACTGCAAGATTTTGTTTTTTTCATATCTGAGGAAATAACTTGATATTTATAGTCAAAAGGTGGTTCTTCAAAAACCAAGCAATGATTCATGAAAAATCACACTGTTTCGAACCGTCGGCTCACATGTGTCCGCACATGGTCCACATGCAGTCGCATGCACGTCTTCACACAAAATAGAATGTTGTGGACTACTTACGTTGAAAGATGTGGTGGCTTATGTCTTTTAAAGTGTGGAGGCAAATGGTGATAGTGTGGAAGCAATTGCTGCTTGTCACTTGGATACCTCTGATTGGAGTCCATTTCATATATCTTTTTGAGTGCTTGGTATATTATGAGGAACATTACCTATATGTCACTTTATCACATCAAGAAATGATCTAGTATTGGTGCCAAAAACAATTGACATTTGACATGAAGTGTGCATATTGAAGAAGCAGAGTACCTAACTGCTTGTGTGTAACAACCCGCACTTTCGGGATAAAGTCTGAACCATCCATTTTATGCGTATGGACTAGAACCCAATGATTCATTTTTAATATATGTGTGATGATCAATACTATAGTGTTTCAATACCTTTGAATATGAATTGAGGTCATAAAAATCTCGAAACTCAACGACAAGTTGAAAACTCTTCTACCGATTAAGTTTTGATGAACGTCTAAACATAAGTCAAATTTTATCAATCATAAATTTTTATATATATTAAATTAGGTGGTGCACTATATATCAAATGAAAGGTCATTGTGTCTTCTTTCCAATTCAACTAGTTTCACCTTAATTCGATATCGGAGTAGAAAGTTATGCTAATTTTACTTTGAAGTGTCTGTCTATCAAAATGTGACGACGACGCTGACGACCTATGAACTAGGTGATGGCCCATCAGCCCTGGTCGTCAGCCTAGGGTAGAAAGTGGTAAAATCCATCCCAAAAGTGACGACCTAGGTGACAGCATATCACCAGATTGATAGCCCATCAACCTTGATCATCAACTGATGAAATTCTGCAAATTTTTGGGTTTCCTTAGGGGTATTTTGGTCTTTTCCTCATCCTAAAACCTACCCCACGAATATAAATCATATCCTAAGTGTTATAATCCATAATTCTATTAGTTTTCAACATCTCTAATCCTCTCCTCTCTCAAAAATAAGATCAAACTAACGTTTTCCTCTAAGTTTAAGATCTTAAGAAAAGGGTCAAGATTTGAATCTAATCTTCACAACTAAACAACGTAAGGTACAGGGGTTTTTCTAAACTGCATGGACATGTTGAAATCGTCTTAATAAGTTTGAAAAATTATGAAATCATATACTCATGAAGAGTTTTGAGAATAATTTAAAGATTATGCATTATGAATCCTTTTAACGATATAATGCTTTGGTCTTGAGGCCTTCTCTTAGAGATTGATTTTTGATCATATATATGTGATATGTATGTATGCGTTTGAATTTTGAAAACATGAATTTAGGGCATGAAGAAAGAATTTTCCTCTCTCGTTTTGTTATTTCTTGATTTACAAGTTCAGGGTTATTCAATTGCATGTATTAAATCATGAATCAAGGGTTTACGAACTTATATGGATTTTATGTTGATTGTGAGTTGAAGACAGGGGTAATTTCTTGTTTCTAAATAGTAAAGGTGATAAATAAAGAAATTACATGATTGTTTGAGAAATTGACCACCACATCTTTGATGAAATGTTGAAAAGAGAAAACCTTTGTATGGTTTGACATATGTTTTGAAAAGATGAATCCTATTGTACTGTTTGAATGACTTGGTGGTCTAAACATTTTTTGACTAAAAGAGTTGTTATATGATGATGTATGGCGTAGAGATATGACTTGCAAGTCTTGGTATGATAATACCAATACAGATAATGCCATGGTATTACAGAACAGAACAGAATATAGATTTTCATTCAAATTTTTTTTAGATTTTAAATTTACAAAGATACATGTTTATAAAAGGTTAAAAGTGTGATTAAAGAGAGTTAGATGGTTTCCCAAAGAAAGCACGAGTTAAAAGACTCAATGCTATAAATCGTGATTTGCTGACATGGGGTTATGGCACCATGCTGTGTAGTTTTGTGTACCTTGATTTATGCCATCCTAATTTGGGACTAATATTAGGATCCATGCTTTATGGTCTTGTTCACTACCATGATATGCCAATTTGATTTGGGGATCATGGCACCATTCTGTGTGGTTTTGTATGTCTCCCATACTGATACTCCAATCCTTGCAGCAAATTTAGAATGGGGGCTTGGCCGCCAAGTCAAGGGTGGATTCAATATAGTCCATGGAATTAAAGACTATAGGGTGTACCATCTAGCTCAGAAGTAAGATAAAGAGTAAGTCATAGTTTTCAAAAGAAATATTTCAAAGTCTTTAAAGTGTGCCGATGTATTTTCATATATTATGTGTAAAATTTTTTATGAATTTCTCTCACTTATGTTGTATAAAAGTACTTTATTTTTTGATTGCTCTGCATACTAGTACATCTGTATTGACCCCTTATATTTCAGGATCTTAGGGTCAGTCCCGGGGGCCCGCTAAGCCGTAGATTAATTGTTCAGAAATTTGCAGTTGGTGAACCTCCCTTATTCTGGAAGGCCTAATGTATAAGTCATTTTTATTTTATTTTGATTCATGGTCTAACTGGGGGCCTTGTCCTAGTCTTCAGACAAAGGTTATTTTTCAGTTAGTAGAGATTTTGCAGGCTAGTGTTAGATGTTTTGATCCTTATGAACTCATTTTAGTATTGAGTAGTTTGAAATAAAAGTTTACCTTGATTCTATATTTTTATGTATTTCTGCATTTTCTCTTAGTATATGAATGGTGTATAAGATTGCAAGTTAGAAGGGGCACTCGAGCCTCCATAGTTCGGGATATCCGTCACCGCCAGGGCCTCGGTTTGGGTTATGAAAAACTTAGTATCAAGTATGGTTCATGGTCCTAGGGTGTCTGCGAAATCATGTCTAGTAGAGTCTTGCTTATGAGTGTTTTGTGCGCCATACTTATAATTAGGAGGCTATTGGGCATTTAGGAGTTGTTTCTTATTCTTTCATACTCTAGATTATTCTATAGCATCGTCCATAAGAAAGTTATCCAAATTCCTTCTATGTTCTAATTTTCATGGGCCATGCCTCCTTGTCGAAGCGTAATAAGTCTAAGAGTGTAGCTCCCTCAGCCAGGTGGTTCTCTTTTATTGAGTTATCCATAAATTTATGAGTTATCACAAGGTATTAAGAGGATTCCATTAGTGCTTCATGGTGTATTGCTTCAAGTGTATACCTTTATCTTGATGAAATCGTGCTTTTCAGCCTGAGATAAGAAGTGTATTTAGTCCCCTTTTAAAGTTCTTATTGGAGATGTCATGCATAGGGCTAATGATGTGTAAAAGAATGTTGGAACTGTATTTCCACTCGAGTAGTATTATATGTTAAAATGTCATGACGTATTGGTAGTAAGATGGGCCAAGAAGTGGGTGATATGAAATCACAAGGTTAGAAGTCAGAGTGAGGGTGACTTTTGTATAAATAAATAGTTTTATTTGTATAGCTATTGATTGAGGGATGATTTGCTATTTTATAGTGGTAGACTAATGTGCTAGCAATATTTGTAGATTGTATGACAATTTGTGAAGGAAACGACAGGATATAATCTTTATTTATTTAAATTAGGGAAGGATCCTAGAGTGTATAGTTATGGTGGTTATAGAAATCAGTTATAGGTTATGAATGGAAAGGGGTAGACTAGTCAATAGGTTATGGGTAGAGACTCATTGGTGTTTATGGAATTTGGTGATAGTGAGAATGTAAACATGGGTAAGTAAGTATGATGTGAGAAATTAGACTATGTTGATAAGATTGAAATCGGTTATATTATAAGGTTAAGACCGACTATCCTTATTATGTGATATTACCCCCTTGATTGTCTTTTCTTTGATAGTTGTGAGCTAGTACTGCATGTGAGAAGGTGTGTGGTAGATTCTAAGGTGTGGTAGTAATGTTATGGAGAAAATGAACTTGTGGGCAGTAGTTAAGTTAAATGGCGTAGTTGGGTTGATTCTGCAATTCAATGGAACTGTATAGAGTGTGACCTGATTCATCGGTGTTGTATAATTGCCGTCGTTAAATAATAAAACGTGGAGTGTAGTGGTGGAAATAGTAGCTTAAGATTGTTAGTGAGTGTCTTGTGGAAAGGAATTAGTAGGCTTGATACAATATTTGAAATAACCAAGGTTGGCAATTTGTGGAATAACGAGTGAATAATTATGATAGATATATATGTATATACACGAGACTAGTGTTATAACGATGAATTGTGGTTGAGTCATTGAGCGGATAAGAGCGTGGGTAAAGGAGAATAAGCTGACCCCCCAGATAGCATGTTGTTAGATAAAGTTTTATGTGTATAAGTGTTTTTGTGCCTAGTCTTTGTTCTTGAATTTTGTAGTATGGGGAAGACTATGTAGTTGTTGTGTGATGTTCTTTAGAGCTGAATTGAGGAAATATAAGCAGACGGTATGTGCCTTTGGGATAGTTTTACCTATTTTATTATGTTATGGGTTATGTGATTAGTGATCTAATGTTAGAGTGTTAAAGTAGTGGAGAGTAGATTTTTTTTAGTGTAGTAAGGAGTGAGGATGGGTATGCTCATAAGACTATGAGTTGTAGGTTGACGGCTATAAAGGATAGCAAAATTTAGAGTAGCATTATTGGAAAGCAATGCCTTTAGAGCATAGTTTAGAAAAAAAGGAGTTTAGCATTTATGTATATGGTGGTACCCCATTGTCTTTATAGATTTAATGAGGGGATATTTCCGCAAGTCTAGGACAGTGACTTTGATCTAAGGGGGAGATGGTGAATTATGGTAGTTCCCGAATTTTCTCCTATTCATGATGCTTATGCTCGGGTCCCTCAATGAACCTCCAAATGTTAGAATGATGGCATTTGTAGAAGCGTAGTAGTGTGTTAGGTGGGGGAGTAGATGTTCTTAAAGGTAGAAACTTTTGAAGTGATTTCTTTAGCTAAATTATACGAGAAGGGGGGAAAGGAGGAGACACACTTTTGTTATGTGAAATAGTTAGGAAGGAGATCTGTGGCTAAAGTTTGTGTGAGTGTTTGGAATTGTTGGGCTTAGTGGGAGATCCTTGAGGTGGGTGTAGTATTGATAGACTTTAAAGTTGTGATTAATAAAAACACAAACCAATGCGTTGTATGGTTAGTACTCCTTGATTTAAAACTTGAGTGTGTTTGATAGTAGTGATCAGGTGAAGTAAATCTTCTTAAAGGGATGTAGAGTATGGAGTCCCATAACTTAAGCTAGCACCTCTTTCCTCCAAATTAGGCTTCAATATAAAAGTACTATGCAGTGGAACTCAAACTCGTGTGGTTAGATGTGTATTGGGAGAATTGTAAGTTGAAAATAATGAGGCATGTAATTTATTGTTTGGGGCATAGACAAGTAGTGTCTTTAAGTTTAAGTCTTTTAGTTGTATCTTGTAAGGTGGATAATGTTTCTATTATTATGTCCCGCGAGAATCTCATCTCATTTCTTGTACCAATATTAATCAAGCCGAGGATTCTTAGGAAAATTCATGTCTTACAATGTTTTGATCATATTCCAGAAAACACATCCCAAGATCATGTCGACGTCAAGTTTTGTTATCTCATGTTTCGTGCTTACATGTTTTCCCTAGGGGTTATCATGAAGCTAGTTGGTGGACATCACATATTTTATTGAGAAAAAATATTCAATGAGATGTTACGTTCTTTAATCTACACTTTTAGAGCTTCAAAAAGTCCTTACCCATCATTCGGGGATGAATGATCCCAAGGGGGAGATAATGTAACACCCGTACTTTCGGGATAAAGTTTGAATCGTTCTTTTTATGTGTATAGACACGAACCCAATGATTCTTTGTTAATATATGTTTTATTATCAATCCTATAGTGTGTGAATACATTTGAATATAAATTGAGGTCACAAAAATCTCCAAACTCAATGACGAGTTGAAAACTCTTCTATCGATTAAGTTTTGATGAACGTCTAAACTTAAGTCAACTTCCATCGACCATAACTTTGTATATATATATATATATATATATATATATATATATAATTAGGGGACCTACTATATATCAAATAAAAGGTCTTTGAGTCTTCTTTCCAACACAACTAGTTTCACCTTAATCCGATATCAGAGTAGAAAGTTATGCTCATTTTACTTTGAAGTATCTGTCTACCAAAATATGACGACGAGGATGATGACCTATCAACTAGGTGACGGCCCGTCAGCCCTGGCCTAGGGCAGAAAGTGGTAAAATACATCCCAAAAGTGATGGCCTAGGTGATGGCCTATCACCAAATTGACGGCCAATCAACCTTGGTTGTCAACTGATGAAATTCTGCGACTTTTTGGGTTTTCTTAGTGGTATTTTGGTCTTTTCCTCACCCTAAAACCTACTCCACAAATATAAATCGTATCCTAAGCATTATAATCCATATTTTTATCAGTTTTCAACATCTCTAATTCTCTCCACTCTAAAAAATAAGATCAAACTAGGGTTTTCCTCTAAGTTCAAGATCTCAAGAAAAAGGTCAAGATTTGAGTCTAATCTTCACAACTAAGCAACGTAAGGTACGTGGGGTTTTCCTAAACTACATGGGCATGTTGAAATCATCTTAGTAAGTTTCAAAAATTATGAAATCATATGATCATGGAAGGTTTTGATAACAATTTAAAGGTTATGCATTATGAATCCTTTGTAAAGATATAATGCTTTGATCTCGAGGCCTTCCCTTAAACATTGATTTTTGATCATATATATTTGATATGTATGTATACATTTGAAGTTTGAAAATGTGAATTGAGGGCATGAATAATGAATTTCCCTCTCTCGTTATGTTATTTCTTGATTTACAAGTTCAGGGTTATTTAATTGCATGTCTTAAAGCATGAACCAAGGGTTTACCAACTTATATGGATTTTATGTTGATTGTGAATTGAAGAGAGGGATAATTTCTTATTTATAAATGCTAAAGGTGATAATTAAAGGAATTGCATGATTGTTTGAGAAATTGACCACCACATATTTAATGAAATGTTGAAAAGAGAGAATCTTTGTATGGTTTGACATATGTTTTGAAAGGATGAATCCTATCGTACTTTTTAAATGACTTGGTGGTCTAAACATTGTTTGAATGAAAGAGCTGTAATATGATAATTTATGTCTTAGAGATATGACTTGCAAGTCTTGGTATGATGATACCAATACAGATAATGCCATGGTAATACAGAACAGAACATAATGCAGATTTTCATTCAGATTTTCTTTCAGATTTTAAATTCAGAAATATGTATGTTTAGAAAAGGTTATAAGTGTTCTTAAAGAGTGTTAGATGGCTACCTGAAGACAGTACGAGTTGAAAGACTTAATGCTAGAAACCGTGATTTGACGACGCGGGGTTATGATACCATGCTGTGTGGTCTTGCGTACCTTGATTTATGTCGTCCGAATTTGAGACTATGGTTAGGATCCACACTTTATGGTCTTGTTCACTACCATGACATGTCGATTTGATTTGGGGATCATGGCACCATGCTGTGTGGTCTTGCATGTCTCCCCATTCTGATATTCCAATCCTTGCGGCAAACTTGGCTTGGGGGCTTAGCTGCCGAGTTAAGGGAGGATTCCATATATCCCATGGAATTAAAGACTGTAGGGTGTACCATCTAGCTCAGAAATAAGATAAAGAGTCGATCGTAGTTTTCAAAAGAAATATTTCAAAGTCTTTAAAATGTGCCCATGTGTTTTCATATATTATGTGTAAAATGTTTTATGAATTTCTCTCACTTATGTTGTATAAAAGTACTTTATTTTGGATTGCTCTGCGTACTAGTACATCTGTATTGACCCCCTATATTTCAGGATCTTAGGCTCAGTCCCGAGGGCCTGCTAAGCCGTAGATTGATTGATCATAAATTTGCAATTGGTGAACCTACCTTATTCCGGAAGGCCTAATGTATAAGTCATTGTTATTTTATTTTGATTCATGGTCTGACTAGGGGCCTTGTCCCAGTCTTCAGACAAAGGTTATTTTCAATTAGTAGAGATTTCGCAGGCTAGTGTTAGATGTTTTGATCCTTATGGTCTCATTTCAGTATTGAGTAGTTTGAAATAAAAATTTACCATGATTCCGTCTTGTTAATTATTTTCGCATTTCCTCTTAGTATATGAATGGTGTATATGATTGCAAGTTAGAAAGGGCGCTTGTGCCTTCATGGTTTGGGATGTCCGTCACGGCTAAGGCCTCGATTCGGGTCGTGACATTGTGCTTTTATTTGCTTGTGTCTGCTTTCTGTTTTCCCCGTATCAAGTTTATTTTATTCAAAGTTCTTGGGCAATATCAAGGATAATGACAGAGATTTAGCAATAGTGTATGACTAAATTCAACGGTTATGACCCAAAATTTCTTTAGGCCGTGAGGGCACCCATCATTCCCCGTGGGAGAACTCTTTTCATTTTACTTCCGGTTCAATTTTGATTTTTGGGTTGACCAATAACCTGATCAATAAGATCATATTCAAATTATCTTTTTATCCCTAATTATATAATATTGACTTTTAGAAATCTTGTTCTTATTTCTTAAATTATATTTTTCATTCCCACACGAGGACCTGAACTAGATGTATGGAGTGCTGGAGTCATCTTATACATCCTAGAAAAGAAAAATCAAGATTAATTATTTGTAATCCTATTTTGGTGTGTGGTTTGAGAAATATTTAGTGATAACGGATTCAGGATTCGGAGTCTTTGGGTGCCAAGTAGACTCATCGGTCAAATTAATCGGAGACATCAAATCCTAGATGCACGTCAACTAATGACCAAGGGATTTGAACCCGTCGATACAAATATAGGGATTTGAACCCGTCGATACAAATATATATATATATATATATATATATATATATATATATATATATATATATATATATAATATTGAACCTTGTTCGACTAGTTCATGTGTTTACTTCTTTCGATTTTGAACCCCCTTGAATTTTGACATCTTCAACTTTTTTTATCTTTAAAAGAGAAAGCAAAAAAATCTTTCAAAGTTACAAAGGGTCATGGATATTGAGAAAGAAGTGGAGTAATGAGGTTGCGATGGTGACTAATGAAGAAATTCCGCGAAGTGGAGGACGGGAGAAGAAGCAAGAAGTGCTGGACAGGGTTTTTTTCCAAAGTTGATGAGAGAAAAAGAGAACAAGAACACTCCACGGTACTAATTAATTGAATTAATATGAAATAAAAGAAAAGTAATTAATTGAATTAATAGGAATAAGAAATAAAAGAAAGGTAAAGAAGGAACATAATGAATTAATGAAACTTCTCAAAATTAAGCTGCCAGAGGGTTTCGAACTCGCGCTTGATTTGGCACTGGCACTGCGGACAGCTTTTGATCTTGGGTGGCGAGTTTAGTTTAATTATAAATACTTTTGATATATATACACATACATATATAGAATTTCCGTCAAAGTTTGCGGGTGGCGTGGCACCCTCACGGTCCTTAATAGATCGGCCCCTTGTGATAATTCAGTATAAATTTTCAAACACCCGATAGTTTAGATAGGAAATTCGCAAAAATGTGCTAATTCAAATGTGTTTTGACCATTTGGTATCTTCAAGCAAATATTTTTGGCGATTCAAAATTAAAGTGGTGGGTGCTCTGCACAAATAATTGAGAGCATTATTGAAAGCTACAACACACCGAACTCATTCAATTAGATGTTACTATTGCAGTGTGTGTTGGTCAGTTTATTTTACTACTATATATCTCTCTCATATTTCTTACGAATTTCTTCACAACTCGAAAAGGAAAACAATGGATCTTAAGCTTTGTTTTTGTGTACTTCTCTCTCTAATTTTCCTGGTAATTTCATACTGTTACTACTAATTATATGAATGTATATGTTGCTCACCTCATAATATAATATGGCAGGTTGCTTGTGGAACAGAAGCTAGGAAAATGGTTGAAGGAAATGATGAATCTCTCTTTGTTTCACAAGACAATCATCAACAAGCATTAAAAGCAATTTATGGTTCCGAATATAAATGTAAACAAGGAGCTGAAGACAAACATCAACAAGAAATTTCAGGTTTGAATTTTCCTTTATTGCACCGGTATAGAAAGGGAGCGGAAGAAGACATATATCAACCAGAGATTTCAGGTTTGAATGATTTGTCTTTACTAATCACGTATAGAAAGGGAGAAAAAGAAGACATACATCAACAAGAGATTTCAGGTTCGAATGTTCCATTACTTTTTTCCTATAGAAAACAGGGCAAAGACGAACAGGTGAAAAAAGAGAATGAACATATCCATTCATCATCCCATATACATCCTTCTGTAAAATCACTTTTCTTCCTTATGGATGATCTAAAGATAGGGAGCAAAAGCCATGGAAGATGTGTTGAGAGTATGTGAATTACAATCACTAATGAAGGGAGAGACAAAGTACTGTGCCACATCTGCAGAAGCAATGGTCAATTTTGTTCAAGGATTCATGGGAGAGAAACCCCAAATCGAAGCTCTGTCCACCACAACTCACTTCCTGGAGGGGCATTCAACTACTCCCCTCCAAAACTATACTATTCTGGATGTTCAAGAAGTTGCCGCTCCTAAGATGGTGGCGTGTCATATGATGCATTGTGTTTACACCGTTTTCTACTGTCATCACATAATTGACGATAAAAGAATGGTGTTCAAGGTTTCGTTAGGGAATGAAGCAAATGGTGATAGAGTGGAAACCATGGCTGCATGTCACTTTGATACCTCTGAATGGAGTACATCTCATGTATCTTTCCAAGTGCTTGGTATATTACCAGGAACATCACCTTTCTGTCACTTCTTCACGTCAAGTAATGATATAGTGTGGGTTCCAAAAACAATTGACGCTGGACATGAAGTGCGCAGTTTGAAGGAGCGGAGCACCTAACTGCATGCATGCACCACACATGTTATCTATTATTGCCTATGTGTGTGTACTAGTATTTGCTTGTATCTGCTTTCTGCTTTTCCACTAAACATGTTTAAGTGCGGTTTGATGATGTTAAATAAATAAAATATGCTTGCCCTATTAGCAATAATTTATTGCTAAATCCTAAAAGTGAACGTTGACTCTTAGAAATGGACCAGGTCCTTTAGACAACATAAATGGTTCCTCAACATGTTTGTTGAATCATCAAAACATATCAATGATCCTCAACTTTATTAATTCAGATCTAAGACTATAATTATGTACATTAGCTAACGGATGTTGTCATTTTTGACCGATCTGTCAAACGTTTAATCTTAGATGTGGCAAAATCTGACTATCAACCTAAAATCAAAAGTTACTTGATGGATTGAAAAATATGATTGAGATATATCTAATCTTCGATTTTGCAGATTACATATGGCAATTAGTCTTAAAGCATGACTTGCACAAGTTAATGTGTTCAAGATGTTTCATTAGGTGGACCAGATAGGAAAAGAGGTATGATCCATGCCAAATATTAAAGAGGTAATACATAAAAATCAAATGAAATTAGGAACATGAAAAGATGGACAACCTGATGGAAGAATACAAGTAATAAGGAGATACTTCATGGAAATAACTCATTGACATTTATTAGTGTATTCTTTTTCTAGTCCTCTTTCCAGGGGCCGGGAGCTACATTGAAATATCTCAGTTGTTAGATTATAGTTTTAAAAGGCATAATACATAAACGTATCCTTTCACTTGGTGCCAGCTTGTATCTAAACCCTCCAACTTTGGATGTGCACCATTACGCACTTAAACTAGTATAAACTTGAACAAATAGAGACATGAGTCCTACGTGGCACCTTACGTGGCAATAACACATCTTACGTGGAGTTCTACGTGTATTATGCCACTAGGACAAGCGTATTTACTTGTTCAACTTTGTAAAAATTTAAGTTCCTACTTGTGCACATCCAAAGTTGGAGGGCGTAGATGCAAGCTGGTTCAAGGACATGTTTATGTATTATTCCTTTTATAAAAGGGCATGTTTATGTATTATCCCTTTTAAAATTGTTGGTCCTGCTCTTAAACCATTAGAAATGACCTGGTTCACACAAACCAAATAATGCACCAACAATATATGTGTTAGAGTTGTGACCCGAATTTTGTTGGTCCAGCCCTAAAAGTTTTGTGGTGTGACCCATGTTTGTGATTTTCAATGGGTTTGTGGTGGTAGCATAGGGATCGAGCCAATAGGCCCGATCTCGGAGCCCACCACTGATCTTGATGGGGTGTAGGGGCTTTTCCCACTTAGTATGTACCTTTATGTTTTTAGGCCTAAGACCTATTTGTAAGCATGTACTATATAAGTGCGATTTAGTGGGTTATTTTCATTATTCAGAAAATTCAGCCTTCTTCACATTGTGCTCTCTCTCTATTATAGTGAAACCTCCTCTACCTCTGCCCGTAGTGTTTCCCGCAAGGTTTCATGTAAATCTGTGTGTTGTACTTGTTTTTTTTTACTTGTGGTTTTATTATTCCATGTAAACTGGTATCAGAGCCTGTTCGATTGTTTTCTCGGGGATAGCAACCATGATATATGATATTCCGTTGTTGGATTGCAACACCAGCTTTTGTTATGGCAGGTTAAGATACGGGCTATGCTCGCGTAGATGGATTTAGACGATGCTCTATTAGGGTTTGATAAAATTCCCTCATCATGGACGGATGAGGAAAAATGACGTAATTATCAAAAGGATCTATCTCAGATCCACCTTCATTTACCCAATCAGATTCTACAGGATGTTTTTAAGGAGATCACTGCCGCTGCGTTGTGGTTGAAACTGGAATCACGGTGTATGACGAAGATCCTAACAAGTAAGTTGCATCTCAAACAACTACTTTTTTCCTATCACATGTCTGAGGGTATGTCCTTGGAGGATCACCTATCTGTATTTAAGAAAATCAACTCTGATTTAGAAACCTTGGAGGTTAAGTACGATAAGGAATATCTAGGATTGATTTTATTGTGTTAGTTGGCTTCATCATACATAAACTTCAGGAATACAATTTTATATAGTCATGATTACTTGACGATATATGAAGTCTATGATGCGTTGTTCTCTAAGGAGAAGATGAAGCATCTTGTAAATGTGTTGGAGACTCAAGGAGATGGTCTCATTGTTCGATGAAGGACTCATGGGAGGAATTTTGGGGGTGATGAAAGGAATAGGTAAAAATCCAAAAACAGAAACAAAACCTGTAATGACTACAAGAAGAAAGGCCATATCAAATTTGAGTGTTGGAAATTACAGAATAGAGAGAAAAGAGAAGCTCCAAAATCGAAGAAAAACCAGTTAGAGAAGTCCGGTGAAGGCAGTTTTGTTGAAGATGGTGGTAGTGATGGAGAACTCTTGGTAGTTTCTAATGGTAACTCCAAACTCTATGAGGATTGAATTTTTGATTTAGCTTGCACGTTTCATATGTGTCATTATCGGGATTGGTTTACAACCTATGAAACAATCTCTAAAGGTACTGTGTTGATGGGAAATAACACCTTTATAAGATATCTGGTATTGGAACAATTAGAATTAAGATCTTTGATGGGGTGATGATGACACTTAGTGATGTAAGGTATGTCCTAGACTTGAAGAGAAATCTTATTTCCTTGAGTACCCTTGATTCGAACGGATATATGTACATTAGTGAAGGTGGAGTACTGAAGGTTACTTAAGGTGCTCTTATTATGATAACGGGACAGAGAAAGTATGAAATATTATGAATGATTACAAGATCTAGAAGAGCGCCTGGGTTTTCATGATTTGGGAGATTCGTTACGGCTAGGGACCCAGCTCGGGTCGTGACAATATCAAATCTAAGCATTAGAAGCTATAGAATAGAGAAAAAAAGAAAGCTCCAAAATCGAAGAGAAACCAACCAGAGAAGTCCGGTGAAGCCAATTTTGTGGAAGATGGCGGTAGTGATGGAGAACTCTTGGTAGTTCCTGATGGTAACTCTAAACCCTATGAGGATTGGATTCTTGATTTAGCATGCACGTTTCATATGTTTCATAATCGGAATTTGTTTACAACATACGAAATAGTCTCTAAAGGTGCTTTGTTGATGGGAAATGACATACCTTATAAGATAACTGGTATTGGAACAATCAGGATCAAGATATTTGATGGGGTTGTGAGAACACTTGGTGATGTGCAGTATGTCCTAGACCTGAAGAGAAATCTTATTTCCTTGAGTACCTTTGATTAGAACGGTTATGGTACACTGGTGAAGGTAGAGTCCTGAAGGTTACTAAAGGTGATCTTATTGTGATGAAGGGACAGAGAAAGTCTGCTAATTTGTATATCCTACAAGGCTATACTGTTATAGGTGATATAACTATTTCTACCTCCTCTCTATTAGAAAGTGATATTGCTAAAATTTGGCATATGTGCCTGGGGCACATAAGTGAAAAGAGGATGGCTGACCTAAGCAGGAGAGGATTTCTCAATGGCCAGAGTATTACCAAATTGAAGTTCTGTGAGTACTACATTTTTGGGAAGCAGAAAAGAGTCAAATTCACTAAAGGCATCCACTCAACTAAAGGCACACTTGATTATATTCATTCTACTCTTTTGGGTCCTTCTAGAGTACCTTCTAGAAGAGGTGCACATTACTTGTTGACTATTATTAATGACTATTCTAGAAATGTTTGGGAGTTCTTCCTGAAGCAAAAGAATGATGTATTGCCTACTTTCAAGTAGTGAAAGATTATGATTGAAAAGTAAACAGGGAAGCAGATAAAATTCCTTTGGACTGATAATGGTTTAGAGTTTTGTTCTAATGAATTTAATGCTCTGTGTAAGTCAGAAGGAATTGTGAGGCACTTGATAGTTCGTCATACTCCGCAGCAGAATGGTGTGGCTAAAAAAATGAATAGGACTATAGTGGAGAAGGTGCATTGTATGCTCTCTAATGCTAGTTTACCCAAGTTTTTTTTGGCTGAAGCTACTTCCACATCTTGTTTTCTTATTAACCATTCTCCCTCAGTAGTGATTGATAAAAAGACTCCACAAGAGGTATGGTCTGGTGCTCCTTCTAGTTATTATGATTTGAGGATATTTGGATGTCCTGCTTATGCTCATGTTGATAATGGAAAGTTGGAATCTAGATATGTTAAATTCTTATTTATGGGTTATAAGCCACATGTTAAAGGTTATAAGCTTTGGTGTCCAGAAAATAGAAATGTTATAATTAGCAGGGATGTTGTGTTTGATGAGACTGCCATGCCTCGGGCTCCCTCCAAATCTAGTGCTTTGCTTCCAGATGAGCTTAGTGATGTGAATTAGAAAAAGTCAAGCACCCACGTAGAGTTACAGATTGGAGCAGAGTCTACACCAGTGCCTACTTCTCATTCTAGCCTGATGATACAGAGTGGTATTAATTCCTCCTCACCACCAGTGACACCATATTTTATTGCTAAAGAAAGTCCTAGAAGAGATATTAGACATCCTCAGAAGTATGCTGAAGCTGATTTGGTTGCTTATGCATTGAATGTACAAGAAGGTATTGATTTTGTTGAAGAACCTTCTTCTTACTCAGAGGCAGTTAGTTGTGATGATTCCTTTCGATAAATGATTACTATGAAGAAGGAGATAGAATCACTTCATAAGAATAGAAAATGGGATTTTGTAAGATTTCCTAAAGATAATAAAAAATGTCCATTGCAAGTGGGTATTTAAAAAGATAAAAGAAACATCAAGAGCTGAAGATGCTAGATACAAAGCAAGACTAGTTTCTAAAGGCTACATTTAGGTTCCAGGCATTGACTTTACAAATGTGTTTTCTCTAGTTGTTAAGTATAGCTCGATTTGAAACTTGCTACTTGGTATTCTGGCCATGCATAATCTTGAGCTTGAGCAGTTGGATGTGAAAACTGCATTCTTACATAGAGAAGTTGAAGAGGATATCTATCTGCAACAACCAGAGGGTTTTGCAATTTTAGGAAAGGAGGACTATGTATGCTTGTTGAAAAAGTCTCTTTATGGCTTAAAACAGTCGCCCAGACAGTGGTATAAGAGGTTTGAGTCTTTTATGACCTCTCATATATTTTAGAGGAGTAGTTATGATAGCTGTGTCTACTTTAAGGAGGTAAGTGATGGTTCGTTCATGTATCTTCTCTTGTATGTTGATGATATGTTGATTGCAACAAAGGATATGAGAGAGATAATAAAAGTCAAAGCCTAGATCAACAAGGAGTTTGAGATGAAGGATTTAGGAGCAGCAAAGAAGTTTCTTCGCATGGAAATTATGAGGGATAAAGAGAAGTGTAAGTTATACTTGAGTCATAAAAGGTATATTGAGAAAGTGCTTCATAGGTTCGATAGCAAAATTCTAAGCCTGTCGGTACTCCATTGGCAGCTTGCTTCAAAATCTCAGCCACTTTATCTCCAAATATAGATGATGAGTGTGACTATATGTCTCGAGTTTCATACTCTAGTGCTGTCAGGTCTCTTCTATATGTGATGGTGTGTTCCTGACCAAATTTATCATATGTGATCAGTGCAGTTAGTAGATATATGACAAATCTAGGCAAAGAACATTGGAAATTAGTTTAGTGGATTTTCAGATACTTGCATGGATCTGCTGATATTTGTTTGCAGTTTGGGGATAATAGAGATAAAGTAATCGGGTATGTTGATTCTAATTTTGTAGAACACCATGATAAAAAGGGATCCCTTATAGGCTATGTTTTCACCATTGGTGGTTGTGCTATCGGTTGGAAAGCTACCTTACAGACTACGATTGCTTGTCAACTACTAAGGCAGAGTACATGGCTATTACTGAGGCTTTCAAGGAAGTTATTTGGTTGAAGGGTTTGTTCGGTGAACTTAGCAAGGACTTACAGATTACTATGGTTCTTTTGCAATATTCAAAGTGCTATCTTCCTTACAAAATATTAGATGTTTTACGAGAGGAAAAAACACATCGATGTTCGGTATCATTTTGTGTGTGAAATTATTGTTCATGGTGATATTATGGTAAGCAAGATTAGTACCCATGATAACCATGATGATATGATGACCAAGACACTACCAAGGTCCAAGTTTGATCATTGCTTGGACTTGGTTGGTGTTAGCTATTAAGATGTGCCCTTAGGGGCTTTTGTGGAAGAGGTAGAGAGTTTGTCTTGAAATGGATTTGCGTTCTGAGTTAGAATTCGTGTTAAGGTGGAGATTTTAGAGTTGTGATCCAAATTTTGTTGGTCTGGCCCTGAAAGTTTTGCGGTGTGACCCATGTTTGTGATTTTTAATGGGTTTTGTGGTGTTACCGTAGGGATCGAGCTGATAGGACCGATCTTGGAGCCTACTACTAATCCCGATGAGGTGTGAGGGCTTCACCCCTTGGAATGGACCTTTATATTTTTGGGCCTAGGATCTATTTATACACACGTACTATATAGGTGCAATTTAGTGGGTTATTTTCATTATTCAGAAAATTCAGCCTTCTCCACATTGTATTCTCTCCATTATTGTGAAACCTCATCTGCCTCTGCCCGTGTTTTTTTCCGCAATGGTTTCCATGTAAATCTGTTTGTTGTTCTTGTTTTCTTTTACTTTTGGTTTGCTTATTCTGTTCGAATCATAACAATATGGAACACTTTGAAAATATTAGACAACCAACCTCCTTTCTCTTTAGAAACTTCAATGACACTGCTCCTCTTATCTGCTCTAATAAATAATTGAAAGAGAGAGCAGTAGAGTCCATGCATATCTAGGATTTCTTTGAAAAAATTTCAACCAGTGCAACAGTAGTAGTGATTTAGTATAGTGAAGCTAAAGCTGCGCTTGATGGTATTCAATGGTGTTGTGGGAAAGTGATGCATAATTTCAAAGTTGAATTAGACTCTTAATAATCATCAAATGATTCAAGGTTCCTGCAATACTCAAAGGAAGCTTATTCACATTATTGATGAAATCAGAAACAAAGTCAGGGACAGAGGAATTGAGATTTCTCATTGTAAAAGAGAAGGTAATATTATTTTCGATATGCTAGTAAAACATGCCACTACTCTCTCTCAGAATACAATATATCTTCAAGAAAATCTACTTTCTAAGCACCAACATTCAGAACTAAAATGGTGAAACATTCCTCTTGGATTTTTCAACCACCGTGAATGTTTGGGTTTTTTCCCTGATTTTCTTACCAAATTTAAGTTTTACTTTTCTTAGAAGGAAAATAAAAGTAATACCATAATTAATTTTAATTTTCATAAAAGAAAAATATAAAATTTTTACATATTTGTCTAACCTCTTTCTAAGAGGAAATATTTTGGAACTCTATAAATAGAAAACCCCTCTTCTCATACCAAAACAATAACATCCAAAATGTAGTCCTTAAAGAGTCTTGTTTATGGGGAATTTTCTCTCATAATTTTTGTCACAACCCGAGCCGGGGCCCTGGCCATGACGAGCATCACGAACCATGAAGGCCTGATACGGAAAACAAATCTAGAAACAAAAACTATAACTAAAGAAAGGAGATGAAGATGATAACAATGACACAAGATGAAACAAAACACGGATTCAACATAAACACAAGAGAAATTGCATAGAAAATAAAGATAGATAGTGAGACCAAGATTATTACAAGATTAGGAATCAAGTGTATTTCAACACTAACACCTAATGAATGTAATAATCAAAATCACACTCTTATGGTGACCACTAAGAGAATCAACTCACCTTAAGATCCACCGTTTCCAAGCAAAGGTCAATATTGGCTTTTCCAAGCCCTATACTAAGGATGGCTTTTCCAAGCCCTAACTAAGACTACACTAAGGTGGTCCAATCTCAAGGGAGAGGATTTTCAAGTTTTTCATACATTTATCATTCAAAACTAATGAGAGAAGACCTAAAAGAGAAGTATATTACAAAAGAAAGACAAAATGACTCCAATGCCCTTAATGAGGTGGGGTGGCCATGGAGTGTCATTTTGACAAGTCTAAATGACCAAAATACCCTCAAGTCTAAGTGACCAAACTGCCCTTTATAAAGGGAACTAAAAACTGTGAATCACCAAGTGTGGCCCAAACGTGAGAGTCCTCAAGTCATCAAGGCTCCAAACAATCTTCCACACTCGGGTTTGTTTAATTGCATGCTCAAGACAACCCTTCCAAGTATGATCCCATGTCCTCCATGCAACCAAACCTTGATTTTTAATGTAGTGACTTTGAATGATGTCATGGAAAGTGAAGGCAGCCATTTGACTTGTATCATCCTCTCCTTCTTGAAAAGGATTCGACCTCGAATCCGTACCTTGCAAAACTAGAAAAAGGACAAACAAGAACAACATCCTCATGGCATGAGGGTTAGGGTTAGCAAAATAATAAGCATCATCACACCAAGGCGACACATACTTGAAGTATAACCAAGGATCCTTTTAATGAAATATTAAAAACTCAATGAAAGATGTACAAAGGATTTGGTTATGATATTCACCAAGAGTGACACTTTACTTGTCATGTAGACCAAGAAATAAGTTGGGTGCACCAACATCACCATTTCTACATTTGGCACCGGGGTCAAACGAAAAGAGTAGCCATAGACACGGGTCTAGACAACTCTCCCTTTTCCCGTGGTCTCCACCCAAACTAAACGGCATACTCTCTACAATAGCATATATATCATCCAAAGCAAATAGAGAGTAGAGAAAGGTATCACTCAAGTCGACTTCTACAAAAGTGCCCTCATGTGTGTACTCACTACTAGTTTCCTAATAATCACCATGAGTACTCTCAACAATAAAGTCACACAAGTAGAAGGAGAAGTAGTTTCTAAGACCACACATCCCTTAACCTTAAGAGTACTCTCATATTCCAAGAAGAAATTTCCATCTTTAGGAGGAATGTAGTCACACCATAGTGGGTTAGCATATTGGCTATAGTTTCCAAGGCAAGGTATACCATTATTTTCACCACTAGGTCTATTAGGATTGTTTATATCATCTTCAAACAAGACATTATACCTAAAGAGAGCAAGATCTATTTCATGGATAGATTCGGAACAAATACGTTCATCACACTATGAAAGATCAATATCAAGTTTCAAAGAGATTTCAAGTACAAGATTATCCCAAGAATAGCTCTCGGGTTCACTCCCATTTTGTTGACCAACATTTTCAAATACTTCACTCACTTGAGTTCTATTAAGCACATCACAGATAACCTTAAGTGGCGAGCAGGTTTAACATATAAGTTGATCAACACCACTTACACAAGACGATGTAATTTTGTTCAACATGTTGGTTTAAACTCTAGATGGACACAAATTGATCTTACAAGAAAAGTCAGTTTCATCATCAATAGGATCAACTATTGTATCAACACTCACAATATGTACATCATCAACAAGAGGCAAAGAATCATTAGACTCACAAGTAAGTAAGCTACAACTCATACACAATAGGGTACTAGCCACACAATTATCATTCACACTCACCAAAGTGTAAGAGTTAGCTATTTTACCTTGTAGGATCACATAAGCTATAGTCTTCATCTTGACGTATGTCCAGGCAGCCCACTTACTCCCTTGGACCTACTATACGATCCAATCTTTTATTCACCATAGCCATGTCTTGGGAATTAGTCTCAAGGTAGGCCAAAATGACATTAGTGACATTGTTGTCTATGGTTTGAGAGGTGGAAGCCTCGGGTTCCATTGCAATTGTGCCTAAAACAAATAAAGAAACAAACCTACAAAATGAACAAACAAGATTAGTAGTAAAAGCTCCTCACCAATACTCGTAGATACTTATTTTTGTGATCTTCACAATTGGAGCAGCGAATATTAAAAGTTGCTTATACTCCGGTAGTCAATGAGATATCAATTCTACTTGGCGGCCAGAATGGATTCTTGTTTGATCGACTCAAGACACAAAAATAAAATTTAATTACAAACATGAAACAAAGAAATTACTACGAGTTAAAAATGAGAAAAACACATAAATAATGAAAACACGAAAGAAACAGATTCAAAGGACTAATTGACAACCTAGTAGGAGTGTACTAGTTTGTTAATTGGTTCTAGAACCAAGTAATGAAACGAAGAATTGACAATTAGAAACTAGAAAATTCCAAATTTGATCTTATTAGTGACATGTACAGTAGCAATGGTGATGTGGCAGTATGCAATTGGTTTTGGTCCCACACGAATTTTAGTCATAAATTTGAAATTTCAATATTCACACAACTTGGAATAGATGACAATTGGTTTTGGAGGGAAATTAAAAGTCTTGTAGTATTTTTAAACTTTTCAAACTCAAAAAGGTGACGTTTGACTTTACTAGTCCCACAAGACAAGGTCCCTTGATTTAAGGAAAAGTGGTTGTCAAGTCTAGGAAGTGATGTGTACAAGTGTTCTCACAAACAACTTTACAACTTTTGTCTTACAACTTTTTGGATCTATTTTACACTTTTTATTGTCTTAAGTTGTAAGAATAGATGAAGAACAGGATGAACACCACAACAACCTTCAAGAACACAATAACCAATTCTTTATGAACACAACAAAACACCACTAATTGTCAACAACAAGGTACAACATATGGCCATCTTCAAGTCACTACAACAATGGTCAATTTTATAAGCTCAACTTTAGATCTAGACACTTTTAGTGTTGGCGAGAAAGAAACCAACACTAGAAACACACTAAACAAGTAAAAGACTACTAGATCTAGTATAAATATTAGCCAAGACAACTTCACAAGAACAACAATTTTCCTCGGCCAAGAACACGATCTTCAAGAAGACTTTTTTTTAATTTTCTAACAAGCAAACCCAAGATTTGATCTTGTAGGAACAAGATCAAGCCATGCTCTGATACCAAATAATACGGAAAACAAAGCTAGAAACTGAAACTATAACTAAAGAAAGGAGATAAAGATGATAACAATGACACAAGATGAAACAAGACATGGATTCAACACAAACACAAGAGAAATTGCATAGAAAATAAAGATGGATAGTGAGACCAAGATTATTACAAGATTAAGAATCAAGTGTATTTCAACACTAACCCCTAATGAATGTAATAATCAAAACCACACTCTTACGGTGACCGCCAAGGGAATCAAATCACCTCAAGATCCACCGTTTCCAAGCAAAGGCCAATATTAGCTTTACCAAGACCTATACTAAGGATGGATTTTCCAAGCCCTAACTAAGACTACACTAAGGTGGTCCACTCTCAAGGGAGAGGATTTTCAAGTGTTTCATATGTTCATCATTCAAAACTAATGAGAGAAGACCTAAAAGAGACTGTACATAGTATATTATAAAAGAAAAATAAAATAAAATAACTCCAATGCCCTTAATGAGGTGGGGTGGCCATGGAGTGTCATCAAGTCATCAAGGCTCCAAGCAATCTTCCACACTCGGGTTTATTTAATGGCATGCTCAAGACAACCCTTCCAAGTATGATCCCGTGTCCTCCATGCGACCAAACCTTGATTCTTCATGTAGTGACTTTGAACGATGTCATCGAAAGTGAAGGAAGCCATTTGACTTGTATCAAGGCTCGAGCACCGCTTTCTTTCTGGCAATCAGGAACACCATTCACATACTATAAAAAGATCTGTGAAAGTAAACAAATGGAATCATGGGCTTGTTTTGAATTCAATTTAACAATACTGAATGAAATCTATAAGTATCTAGACAATATCTACTTCTGTTTGCAAAATCTCTAATACATAAAAAATTAACAACTTGTCTAAAATTGGGACAAGGCCCCTAGTCGGACCCAAAGCTAAAATGAAATAACAATGTTCTAAAAATAAGCCTTCCAGAATAAAGAAGCCTCACCGACTGCACACTTTTGTCTGATAAATCTACGGCTTAGTGAAACCTCTAGACTGTGCCTCAGACATTGAAATATAGGAACTCAATACAGATATATTAGTACGTAGAGAAATCTAAAATAATGTATTTTTCATACAACATAAGTGAGAGCAATTTATAAATAATTTACATAAATGATATATGAAAAACATATGGGCACTTTAAGAAAAAACTTTGAAAAATGATTCTGAAAATCCATGACTCACTCTTTATCTTACTTCTGAGCTAGATGGTACACCTTACAATTTATAATTCCATGGGCTATATGGAATCCACCCTTGACTCGACTGCCAAGCCTCCAATCAAAGTTTGCCACAAGGATTGGAGTATCTATAAGGAGAGACACGCAAGATCACACAGCATGGTACCATGATCCCCAATCAAATCAACATGTCATAGTGTGCAAAAGATCACAAAGAAGAGATCTTAACCTGTAACACCCCATGATTTTGTCGACTCAATGTCACATCGTAGTATACTTGAAAGGGTCAATCTTCTGAAAAATTTCTAAGTGTCAAAAGGACTTAGTTACATTTTTAACCCCTAGACTTTGTTGATTTTATTTTTGACCTTCCCAGCCTTGGATAGTTAAATTTTAAGTTGTTTCATGTTTGAGGAAATAATAGGGATGTGTCGGGGAAGTTTTGTATTATTTAGATGACGTTAGAGGTGTGTTGGATGTTGGAATCAGTGAATTGACATAAAGTTGACGCGCCATATCGATGGTCACATTGATGAAGCAGTAAACCAACGTGGTATCGACATGTCGCATTGGTTGGCGCATCGGTGCCCATTTTGTATTATTTTAAATAATAATAGGCTTTGGGAAGGACATATTAGTCTTTTTCCTAGTCCTATTTCTGCCTTAACACGGAATTATTATGTATTGAGGGATCATATCATCAGAAACTACTTAGAATCTATCAAATCAAAACCCTAGTCCCTTAATCTAAGAGCAGGAGTTCATCATTGCAAGTTAGGAATTCCTAGAACTAAGGTGTGATTTGGATTCTACTCTTTCTCATAAGGGATATAAGGTATGTGGGGTTTTTCCGAAAACCACTTGGGCATATGAAAGTTTCTCGACAGCTTTTTCACCATGTGAAATCATGAATTCTCAACGGGTTTTTTAAATTTACATTGAAATTGCATTATGTATTCTTATTTGACATTATTGTTTTGTTTTTTTGGCCTTTTCCCTGAATTGATTTGAATTCTTATGTATATGTATATGGTTTAAGTTGACATTTAATTGAGATCATGAGCCTACAAAATCCCTCTTTTGTTGTTAAGCTATTTGTTTCTATAGGTGTTATCGACTATACTATTTCATTTTGAGGAGCAGGATATGAATTTTTTTGATTTTGGCTTATGACTTGATAATGATTTTGAACTCAAGAGGGGGCGGTTTACTTGATGTTAAATGATAAGAGAATTTCTAAAAGAATTGCATGACTTGTTACAAAATACATGACCACCACTTGTTTTGTTGAAATGTTGAAAAGAGAAATTCTTTGAATAATTTGACATATGTTTTGAAGTATGGTGGTCTAAACTTTATGTTTTGAAAGAAGAAATTATAATATGATATATTATGGCTTAGAGATTTGACTTGGAAGTCAATGGTATGATGATACCATACAAATTATGTCATAATAGAGCTAGAGTTCTCAGAGTTTGATTTCAGAGAATACATATTTTAAAGAGTAAAAAAATGGGCTTAAAGAGGGTTAGGTGATTACCTGAAGAAGGCATGAGTCAAACCACTCATTTCCCAAAACCTTGATGTGCCGACACGAGTTTATAACACCCAAAAGTGAAATTGTACGCTGGCGAAGTCCATATGGCTTAGTAGAGACATAGAGACTCCAACCCTTGCGGCAAACTCAGGTTAGGGGATTGGCTGCTGAGGTAAGGGCAGATTCATATCATATGTTATAATTATGAACTATTTTTGAACTGCTCTCACCTATGTTGAATAAAAAATTTAATTTTGGATTTGCTCTGTATACCAGTACAATTTTATTGACCCTTACCTTTCAAGATCAGAGGCTCAGTCTAGCGGTCCTGCTAAGTCGTAGAGTTTTTGGACAGAAGTGAAGTGTGCAGTGGTGAGCCTTTTTTTATTTTGGAAGCTCTATGTTTTTTAGACTTTGTCATTTATTTTTGGTTTAGGTCTACTAGGGGCCTTGTCCCAGTTTCAGACAATTGTTATTTTTGTATGTAGTAGAGATTTCGCTGACTAATTCACTTGTTGTCTAGATGTTTTTGGATTTTTTTCTTTATTATCAAATTGAACCCAGAGTACGACCATGGTTCCGTCATGATTTATTTTCCGCATCTTTTATTTATGGCATGAATGTTATGCATGATTACTAGAAAAAAAAGGGCGTCCGAGCCTTTATGGTCTGGGATGCTCGTATGGACAGGGCCTCAGCTTGGGTCATAAAAAATTTGGTATCAAAGTACGTTTCATGGTCCCAAGATGTCTGCTAAATCGCGTCAGGTAGAGTCTTTTTTATGAGTGTGTAGCGCGCCATACTTATAGACAGGAGGCTACTTGGTATTTAGGAATGTTTCTTTTCTTTGTGATTTAGTTCATGCTGTAGAGTCTGAATGTTCCCTAATCAATGGTCTTATGTATTTCAGAAAATCTATCATGCCTCTATGCTGCTCTAATGATCAGAATGCCCAGACAGAAGATGTCCGTCCTACTCACGGGATAAGGACACATTATCGGGCTTATTCTTCTAATTTTTTTGCTGCTCCAGGAGTCCCTCTGGTTCAAACCAGTCCACCCAAAGCACCTAGGGCTCCCGATCTGGGACCAATCATACCCAACCTCCTTAGAGAGAGATATTGAATATTGAGTTTAGACAATCGATGCATATGATTGCACAGTTTGTGTCTTCACAAGATCAACAGTCGAAAGATGTTGGGTTTATGTTTGTTATATCTGAGGATACTTGAGTGGGTCAGTTTATGAGGCTGAACCCGCCTAAGTTTACCGGTACAAAAGTGGAGGAAGATCAACAGGATTTTGTGGATGAGATGGAGAAAATCTTCTAAGTGATGCATGTGGATAAAGTAGAAGAGGTTGAACTAGATTCTTATCAACTGAAGAAGGTATGAAATCAGTGGTATCAACTGAAGAAGGTATGAAATCAGTGGTACTATGAGTGGGAAGATTCAAGGAGAGATAGTGCTGAGCCTTCTATGTGAGGGCAAATTTGTGGAAGCCTTCCTGGACCGATTCTTTCCTCAAGAGTTGGGAGAGTCCAAAGATGAAGAGTTCATGAACCTAAAGCAAGGAAAGATGAGGATAAAAAATTACACCCTGAAATTCAATCAACTATCTCATTATGCTACTGAGATGGCAGGAAAATGAGGAAATTTGCATCTGACCTTTTGGATAACTTGGTGTTGGAGTTCAAAGGAGCGATGTTAAACAGTGATATGGACTTCTCCAGCCTGTCAGTTCATATGCAACTGGTTAAAGATCAGAAAAAGAAGGTTGCTAAAGTAAGGGAGAAGGATAGACAGGCCAAGAAGGCCAGATCAGTGGACCAACACTATAGTCAGCATCAAGATGGTAATCGGGGTGACAGGTGGCCAAATAAAAAGTTCTAGAATAATTCTCAACCTATAGCTAGTGCTTCCGCACCTAGAACTTTGGTTGATCGACGATCACAGAATTTTCAGCCTAGCCTTAGAATGAGAATGCAAGGAACTCAGTCTCAGGGGAATGTAGCTCATACTCCTGGATCATACCCGCGCTGTGGAAGATGTGGGAGGGATCATCCATGAAGATGTCAATTTGACATCATGGTATGTTATTTGTATGGCCAGCCAGGTCATATCTAGAGGGATTTTCCAATAGAGAGAGGTAATGTAAGGGAACCTAATTCATAGGCTAATTCCTCCTCTCTGCCAACACCACCTCCCAAAGGCTCTACTTTAACTATTGGGGGCGGTCCAAACTGGTTGTATGCCTTGTCCAATCGCCAGGAGGCAGAGGCCTTACTAGATGTATTCATGGGTACATTACAAATCTTTTCCCATGATGTGTATGTTACTTGATCCCGGTTCTACCTTGTCTTATGTGACCCCATATGTGGCAGTCAGTTTTAGGTTTAAGCCCTAAGTTATTACAGAACCCTTCTCTATTTCTACTAGTGTAGGTAAATCTATTGCAGCTAGAAGAGTATATAAAAATTGTATTATATATTTTTGTAGCCGTGCCAATGTGGCAGACCTCATAGAGCTTGATATGGTTGATTTTAATGCTATCTTAGGAAGGGACTAGCTCCATTCGTGTTATGCCATGCTAGATTGTAGAACCCGAAAGGTCACTTTCTCTTTTCCAAATGAACCAGAATGGGAGGGTCATTAATTAGCTCCTAGAGGGAAATTCATATATTACCTTAGAGCCCACAAACTTATATCTAAGGGTTGTTTGTATCTTCTGATCCGAGTAAAAGATTCTAATACTAAAAGTCCTTTCCTTCATTCTGTTTTGGTGGTTAATGAATTTTCAAATGTTTTTCTTGATGACCTCCCAGGGATACCACCTGATAGGGAGATAAATTTTGGTATTGATTTATTGTCGGACACCCGTCTTATTTCTATTCCACCATATAGAATGGCTCCTGCAGAACTGAAAGAGTTAAAAGAGTAGTTAAAAGATTTCTTTGGCAAGGGCTTTATCTGACCTAGTGTTTCTCCTTGGGATGCAACTATACTCTTTGTACGTAATAAAGATGGTTCCCTCCGGATGTGTATAGACTACCATCTGTTAAATAAGGTCACTGTCAAGAACAAGCACCCTTTTTATAGAATTGATGATCTCTTTGACCAGCTCCAGGGTGATAGGTATTTTTCAAAGATAGACCTTCGTTTGGGATATCATCAATTGAAGGTTAGGGAGGCTGACATTCCAAAAATGTCTTTCCAAACTTGATATGGCCATTATGAGTTCTTAGTCATGTCCTTTAGATTGACTAATGCCCCTGCAACTTTCATGAACTTAATGAATAGGGTGTTCCATCAATTTCTAGATCTGTTTGTCATAGTTTTCACTGACAACATTCTGATATATTCTAAGAGTAAGGAGGACCATGCAAATTATCTCTGAATTATCCTTCAAACTCTTAAGGATCATGAGTTGTGTGCAAAGTTTTGAAATCGCATTATGTATTCTTATTTGACATTATTGTTTTGGTCTTTCGGCCTTTTCACCGAATTGATTTGAAATCTTATGTATATGTATGTGGTTTAAGTTGACATTGAATTGAGAGAATGAGCCTACAAAATCCCTCTCTTGTTGTTAAGCTATTTGTTTCTATATGTGTTATGGACTATAAGATTTCATTTTGACAAGCAGGATATGTATTTTTTTGATTTAGGCTTATGACTTGATAGTGATTTTGAAATCAAGAGGGGGCGGTTTACTTGATGTTAAATGATAAGAGAATTGCTAAAAGAATTGCATGACTTGTTACAAAATACATGACCACCACATGTTTAGTTGAAATGTTGAAACGAGAGATTCTTTGAATAATTTGACATATGTTTTGAAGTATAGTGGTCCGAACTTTATGTTTTGAAAGTAGAGATTATAATATGATATTTTATGGCTTAGAGATTTGACTTCCAAGTCAATGGTATGCCGATACCATATAAATGTATGCCATAATAGAGCTAGAGTTTTTAGAGTTTGATTTTAGAGAATACATATTTTAAAGAGTAAAAAAATGGGCTTAAAGAGGGTTAGGTGGTTACTCGAAGAACGCATGAGCTAATCGACTCATTTCCCAAAACCATGATTTTTCGACATAAGTTTATGACACTCAAAAGGGAAATTGTACACTGACGACGGCCCTGTGGCGTAGTAGAGAAACAGAGACTCCAACCCTTGCGGAAGACTCAGGTTGGGGGCTTGGTTGCTGAGTTAAGGGCATATTCCATATAGCTCGTGGAATTGCAGAATTGCAGGGTATACCACCTAGTGCAGAAGTAAGATAAATAGTATGACACAGAGTTTGGATGATTGTTCAGAGTCTTTGAAAATGCCCATGTATTTTCATAGCATATGTTATAATTATGAATTGTTTTTGAACTACTCTCACCTATGTTGAATAAAATTTTTTATTTTGGATTTGCTTTGTGTACCAGTACAATTGTATTGACCCCTACCTTTCAGGATCTGAGGCTCAGTCTAGAGGTCCTGCTAAGCCGTAGAGTTTTCATACAGAAGTGAAGTGTGCAGTAGCGAGCCTTCTTTATTTCGAAAGGCATACATTTTTCAGACTTTGTCATTTTTTTTGATTTAGGTCAACTGGGGGCCTTGTCCCAATTACAAACAATTGTTATTTTCGTGTGTAGTAGAGATTTTGCAAACTGATTCAGTTGTTGTCTAGATGTTGTTAGATTTCTTTCTATATTGTTAAATTGAACTCAGAGTATGACAATGGTTCAGTAATAATTTATTTTCCACATCTTTCTTTATGACATGAATGTTGTGCATGATTACCAGATAGAGAAGGGTGTCCGAGACTTCATGGTCCAGAGTGATCGTTATGGACAGGGCCCCGGCTTGTGTCGGGAAATAACCATTGTCCCAATTTGGGATGACATGAATCAAGGTACAAAATATCACAAAGAATGGTACCATAACCCTATGTTGGCAAATCACGATTTTTAGCATTGAGTCTTTCAACTCATACTTTTTTCGGGTAACCACCAAACTCTCTTTAAGCCCATTGTTAGTCTATTCTAAGCATGCATATTTAAAAAATCAAATTCTTAAAATCTGGGTAAAATCAGTATTTTTGTCTGTTCAGAATCTGCTATGGCATTCGTCTCTTTGGTATCGTCATACCGAGATTTGAAAGTCATGTTTTCTGACCCATAAATTATCATATAACAATCTCTTCTTTCAAAACATAAAGTTTGGACCAGCATACTTCAAACAATTCAAGAATATTCAAAATTCAAAATATTTATCAAGTTATGCAAGGATTACTTCTTTCAGCATTTCAACAAACATGTGGTGGCCATGAAATTTGTGATAAAACATGCAATCTTCTTAGTAAACATCTTTAACCTTTAAAACCAAGTAAAACACCCTCTCTTCAACTCAAATCCATGATAAATTCATAAACAAAATCAAGACATTTATATCATATTTCCAACAATGCATTTTGAATAAATCATAATTTACGAAAACAAGAAACTTGTAAACAAGAGAGGGATTTCTATTAGATCATGCTCTCAATTCATCATTTAAACTCTTCAAAAGCATACATATATATACTTATATATGGTTATAAATCAAATTTAGGGGAAAGGCCTATAGACGAAATCAATTTTACCATTAAAGAATTCATAAAGCAAAATTGTAATGTAAATTCCAAAACCCCTTCAAGAATTCATGATTTCACAATGTTTAAATTTTATTGAAACAATTTTCTTATGCCCATGTAGTTTTAGGATAATCCCACGTACCTTGGATTATAAGATCTGAAAGATGGAACCCTATTGTTGATCCGTTTTCTTGAAATCTTAGCTTAAGAGCTAGGGTTTTTGTTCTTGGGAAGAAGGAGGATGATTTTACTTTGACGAGAATATGAATTTTTGGGGTTAAAGTGCTGTTTTGGGACTAAAATTCGGTGTTTTGGACGTTTGGGGTCAAGGGTAAAGGACCAAAGTGACCCTTGACCCTTAAGAAGCTAAAACTGTGGGAGAATAGTCCCCACGTCGTGACCCCTAAATGGGTCAAGCAGCCCTTGCGACGCGACCCCTATTTGGGTCAAGCAGCCCTCGCGTCGTGGGGCTATCATGATCCCTTACTACCTCACACAAAAAATGGCATAAATTTTCACTCGGTTAGAGGATTTAGGCAAATTGACATCGTTGGAAAGCTAATTCGATCATCTACAATTTTTTTATCTTAATCTGCCAAATTCTATACATACAAAAAGTTATACTCGTTCAAAGATGATCCTTGTAGAATCAAATATCCAACTTTGGACTAAAGAAGGATTCTTAGCTCAACTTTTCTTTTAGCGATTTCTATGAATATTTTTCACCTTATAATTACTTTATATACTAGGAGAAAGATCATGACACATGAATTTAAATATGAACCATGGAATTAGAGCTTATACACGTAGGAATGATGGTTCAGATTTCTAGCTCTAAAATGTGGGGTGTTACATTATCTCCCCCTAGGGATCATTCATCCCCGAATGATGGGTATGGACTTGTTGAAGCTCTAAAGGGTAAAATAAAGAATGAAACCTTGAATTGAACATTTTTCCATGATCAAATATACAAGAGAATCAAACGAGCATCATGTTAACACTTAATGAAACATGTAAGCACGAAACATGAGATAACGAAACTTGACGTCGACATGATCTTGGCATGTGTTTTATGGCACATAATCAACACATTGTGAGACATGAATTTTCCTAAGAATCCTCGACCTGATTAAGATTGGTACAAGACATGATATGAGATTCTCATAGGACATAGAAATAGGAACAATCTCTATCTTACAAGATACAACAAAAAGACTTAAAACTTAGAAACACTTCTCATATATTCCCAAAACAATAAATTGCATACCTCATCATTTCCAACTAATAATTTGTCCCTCATGCATCTAACCACTAGATCTTGAGTCCCACTGTATAATACTCCTATGTTGAAGCCTAGCTCAGAGAATAGAGGTGCTAGTTTAAGCTACGGGACCTTGTACTCTACACCCCATTAAGAAAATTACTTCACCTTATCACTACTCTCAAACACACCCAAGTTTTAAATCAAAGAGTACTAACCGTATAGAGCATTGGTTTGTGTTTCCATCAATCACTATATTTAAGCCTACCATTTCTACACCCACTCCGAGGATCTACCACTAAGACCCATAATTTCAATCACTCTCACATAGACTTTTGCCACATACCTCCTTCTTAACCTTTTCACATAACAAAAGTTCATCTCTTTCTCCCCCCTCTCTCCTAAAATTTTTGCTAAAGAAATCACATCAAAACTTTCACATTCAAGATCATCTACACTCCTACCTAAGACATCACCATGCTTCCACAATAACCATCATACTAATATATGGAGGGTCGTTGAGGGACCCAACCATAAACATCATGAATGGAAGTAACACTTATCAATCCATATCTTGTGCATATAGCACTTCTCAAGGAGGGACAAGAGGTAAAGATACAATAGAATAGACTCAAAGTGCTTCATATATCAGATGCTTGGATTATAAGTAAAGATTCATTTGACACGAACACAATACAACATGGTTTCCTTAGGACATACCAAAATGAGAATCATGGATGCACCTATCATAAGCTATATGGCAAAAAGCCAAAATTTTTGTTGTTAACAACTAAGATAAATATTTCACTTAAAGTAATTGCTCCTCATTTAAAGATCTGAAATTTTCCACGAGTTAGCATAAATTTTGTCACTTTGGCTAATTTTGACATAAAATGATTTTGCAACATAGAGAAACATATTTTCTTAGGACCAAGCATGCTGTGAGATGTAGATTTGGATCATGAGAAACATAACATATGGATTGGGTACTCAAAATATTAAATCAATGAGGGACATTATTACTTCTTGTTTGGAGGTCGAAACATGACATGAGTTACATAGAGAGTTCAAACTTTAGGCATAGGTAATACATAAATACAAAAGACATTGGTAGATGTCTATTCATATTGATGTAGGAGGAATTTTCTTGAATATGAATTGATTTCTCATGATTCTTACTTAAAAGTTGACACCACAAAAAAATTTGAGAACTGCCTTAACTCACCATCTCCCCTTTAGATCAAAGCCATAATCCTAGAATTGAGAACATAACCTCTCATCAATCTATAGCCACAATTCTCAATAAAATAGGGGGGTATCAATATACACATGAACCCAAACTTCCCTCAATAATTTAACATAAAGACACTATATTTTTTCTGGGTTATCCCCCTTCAGGGATACTAATCATAACTTCCTCTAACCCTAAAGTACCAACTTATGACTAACATCATTATGGGTATGGACATTCATGCTTCTAAACACTTAACACTCTTTCACGACCCGAGTCGGGACCCTAGCCGTGACGAGCATCCCGAACCATATAGGCCTGGACGCCCTTATCTATCTGGTACATCATGAATTAAAATGGATCAAAGAAGCATCTTAGCACTCGAGAACATAAAGACGTGAGTAAAGACCCGAGCTTGTGGGACTACCCATTCAAGAAAGAAGTTTTGAAGTTTCAAGAACAAGTCCTAACACTCCAAAGCTGTCCAAGGAGTACACTACAAGGCCCCTTTATTTGGGCTAATTAAGGGCTTTTTGGTCATTTTTGTAATAAGTGTTGCCCTAGTCTATAAATAGAATATTTAGGTTATTTTTTCAATTGAAACTTTGATGATATATCTTCTAAACTCATTGGGAGTGTTTTGCAAGGTGGAATCCTTGTGTTATTAACTTGCTTAGAAACAATGATTGCTAGGGAGTTCCGATTCCCTTGAGGTCTCCATAAGAGTGTAGGTGTCTTGTATTTATATTGTTTGTGGTTTGATGTTTAATATAAATATTAGTTCCAATAACGTGTAGTACATTATGTCTCACTATCTATCCTCATAGTTATAGTCATCTTATTTTTCATTTTGTGTTGCTTGTTCATCTCGTGATAATGGACTGTTTTGTGCCATTTTGTGGGCTGTTTTAGCACTTCATAGGTCATTATTGTATCATTTTGTATAAAGTAAATCATTGATTTTGTTCCCACGAGATCAATCTTGGGCTTGTTCACTCAAATTTTTTTTTAAAAAAAGGTGTTGAAAATCTGAAAAACTCAAAAATAGTAATTTATCCACGTTTTTGTGCTTAGGCCAAAATTTGAAGCCTAGTTTTTTTTGTATTTTTTGTGTGTTCTAGTGTAAGATCTTTGTTTCCAAACATTAGAAGAGGTGTCCAAGGTCGAAAATCTCACAAAAAGAAGTTATTTTATAGGTTTGGTGTCTTGGCTGAAGTGGTGTTGTTGTTTGGCCAAATTTGTGTCTAGATTTAGGTGTTGTTTTTATCTGATTTGTTTTTTATTTTGTTGTTTTTATTTCTCTCTAACACTACTTGAGTTTAACCTAAGTTCTTGAGCCAAAAAAATTGCAAGTTATTGTGAGAAGAGTGGACAGTTTTGTTGTTGTTGTTGTTGGAGTTCTTGTGTTGTGTTGAAGAAGTCTTGTAAAAGGTTGTTGTTTGATACAAATTCAAAAGGAAGAGTTTGTTTTCTTGTTAGTCTTGAAACAACTTTCAAGACATTACCAAAGAGGAAAGGGGGACAAGACCTCCAAAAGGTTGTCTTGCCAATTTTGTACAAGTAGGTGAAACACTTTATGAGTCTTTAAAGTGGAGTCTAGACCTTATTTTTCCCATACCTTGGACGAAATTCTCCTCTTCCATACATGAAATTGAACAACTAGTTTCTTGAAATAAAAAATTTTCAACTTCAACCACATTCCAACGTCCAATAGTTAAGTGCCACCTCATCAAAGACCTCAAGAACATTGGATATTCTAGTTTTACTTTCTTGTTTCCATTAGTTTCAATTGTGTTGATTCTCATGCTAATTATAAAACTAGTAAATACCTACTTAGTTTTAGATTAGTTTTTGAGTACGTTTTCTTTCGTGTCAAGCGTTGTATTGTATGCTTTTATCATTTTTAATTCGTAGTGTTTTTTTTTATCCATGTTTGAATATCATTTCTTGAGTTGTTTCAAACAAGAATCTACTCCAAAATCGAGCCACAATTGGTACCAAGTAACCTCATTGGAGAGTATAAGTGAGTTATCAACACTTGTGAGGCCAATAGAGTGAATACTTCTATAACACCCCGTACTTTTGGGCTAGAATCTAAACCATCGCTCCTATGCGTATAGACCCAAACTAGATAATTCCTTGTCAATATATGTGTGTTAATCAATCCTATAGTGTGGGAATACCTTTGAATATGAATTGAGGTCACAAAAATCCCCTAACTCAAAGACGAGTTGAAAACATTTCTAGCGATTAAGTTTCAGTGAATGTTTAAACTTGGGTCAACTTCCATCAACCATAACTTCTTGTATATATCAAATTAAAGGTCCTACTATATATCAAATGAAATGTCTTTGAATTGTATTTCAAATGATACCAATTTTTCAAAAATTCGATACTCGAGCGAAAAGTTACAACCATTTTCGTGAGAGACAGTAGCTGCGTGCGATTAGTTTGTGACGCATGCTCCGTCAGACGCACCTAATTTTTAGGTTCTGTTTTCATGTTTTAAGGGCAATTTGGACCTTTACCTCACCCAAGGTCTATCCATAACATAAGATTCACCCTTAAAAGCAGAATACACTCCATAATTAAATTTTTCCTCTCAAATTAAAACCCTAAATCCTTTTCCTCAAGATCAAGAATCAAGATCTTAAGTTCAAGACTCCAAGAAAAGGGTCAAGATCTGGGTTCCATCTTTCAACTCTTATAGTCTAAAGTCTATCTTAAACTTCATGGGCTTGTAAACACACTAGAACATGATTTAAAGTTTATCAAGCATGAATTTTAAAGGGGTTTTGGAACTTATGCTTTAACTTTCGCATGATTGATATTTTGATGATATTATTGTTTTGGCTTTTAGGCCTTTCCCCTTAAATTGATTTACATCTATATGTATATGTATGAAATTGAACATTGTTTTGAGAGTACCAATTATGAAACCCCTCTCTTGTGATGAAATAAAGTTTATGATCTTGTCGGGAAAAAGTTAAAATGCATGTTTTATGTTTTGAAAGTAGTTTTCTCAATATTATAGTATTTGAACATGATTTAGAGATAATGAGAGGGCGTTTCTTGATATAATTATGTGTCTTGTTTTAAAGAGAAAGAATTGCAAGTGATTGAGAACTTTTACATGACCACCTTGTGTATTTGAAATGTTGGAAAAGAAAGTTTCTTGCATATGTTTACATGAGTTTAAGAAAGAGTTATTTGAAATGATTTATTGATATGGTGGTACTAGACTTACATTTTAAAACATAGATTATTATATGCTAATAATGGCTCAGAGATGTAACTTGCAAGTCAATGGTATGACGATACCATATAAATGTGTGTGCCATAGTAGAACTAGAGTTTTCAGAGTTTGATTTTAGAGATTGCATGTTTTAAAGAATTAAAAATGGACTTAAAAAGGGTTAGGTGGTTACCTGAATAGGGTACGAGTCAACCGGCTCATAGCCTGAAACCGTGTTTTTCCTATATGGGTTTATTATCATTATACATTGACGATGGCCCTGTGGCATAGTAGAGACAGAGACTCCGACCTTTACAGCAAACCTGGGTTAGGGGGATTGGCTGCCAAGTTAAGGAAAGATTCCATATAGCCCATGGAATTACAGAATTGTAGGGTATACCACCTAGCACAAAAGTAAAACAAAGAGTATCACAGAGTTCAAATGGTTTTACAGAGTCTTTTAAATATGCCTATATGATTCTTACCATATGATATATATTTATGAACTGCTTTAAATTGCTCTCATATATGTTGTATATAAATTACTATTTTGGATTTTCTCTGTGTACCAATACAATTGTATTGACTCCTACCTCTCAAGGTCTGAGGCTTAATCTAGAGGTCCAGATAAGCAATAGAGATTTCAGAGAGAAGAGGCGTATCCAGTGGTGAGCCTTCTTTATTCTAGAAGGCCTATTTATTTCAGATTTATGTTAGTTATTCAGATTTGGGTCTACTGGGGCCTTGTCCCAGTTTTTAGATAGTTGTCATTTTATTATGTAGTAGAGATTTCACAGACCGGTTTAGATATTGTTTAGTTTTTGTTGGGTTTTACTTTCCATCTTTAAATTGAATTCAGAATGACCATGATTCCGTATTATATTTCATTCTACATCTTATTTTATTATATGAACGTGGTGTACGACTACAAGATAAAGAGGGGTATCCGAGCATTCATGGTTTGGGATGCTCATCATGGATAGGGCCTCGATTTGGGTCATGACAAACTTGGTATCACAGCACGGTCCATGGTCCTAGGGTGTCTGCAAAATTGCGTCAGGTAGAGTCTTGTTTATGGGTGTGTAGCGCACCACACTTATAAGCAGAAAGCTATAAGATATTTAGGAATGTCTTACTTTCTTCATGTTCTACTTCGTGCTATGGAGTCAAAATATTTCTCTTTCATTCTTTAGTTCATGCTATGGTGTCGCCCATATGAAATTAAAGTTATCCCTATTCTTTTATTACTCTGATGTTCTCAGATATGTCTCATTATTAAGGTAATTCAAGTGCAGAAGTGTAGAATCAAAATGGTATGGTCCTTTCTGATTGAGTCATAAAAGATTATAAAATTGTGCAAGGACTTGAGTGGAGTTTGTTAGTTCTCTAATGTGTATTGATTCTGATGTAAACTTTGATCCTGGTGAAATCGTGCTTTTTAGCCTGAGGTTTTAAGTGCATCTAGTCCCTTTCAAAATTCTTATTACAGATGTCATGCATTAGGCTAATGATGTGTAGCAGATTGTTGGAACTGTATTTCCACCCAAGTAGTAGTGTATGTTAAATTGGTAGGACCTATTGGTAGTGTGATGGTCTAGAAGTTGGTGACATGAAGTTCTAGCAGTTAGGGTGAGGGTGATTTCTACATAAATAAACAGTTTAGTTGTATAATCGTAGATTGAGGAGTGGGTTGCCATTGTATAGTGATCGACTAATGTGGTATAATGATAGACTAATGTGCAGGAATATTTGTAGATTATACATTTGTATGTGAAGGAAGTCGCGGGAAGGAGCGTAGCGTGGATAGTTATGGTGGTTATAGAAATCCTTTGTAGGTTGTGAACAAAAATGGTTCGATTAGCCAATAAGCTATAAGTATAGACTCATTGTTGTTTGTGGGAATTGAAGGTAGTCGAAAGGTATGCTTGGGTAAGTAAGTATGATGTCAGAAAGTTGAATACGTAGATAAGATTGTATTGGATTATAATATAAGATTAAGGTTGACCCTGTCTATTATTTGACTTTAACCCTTGACCTTATTTTCTTTAGTAGTTGTAAACTAGTACTTCATGTGAGAAGGTATGTAGTATATTTTGAGTTGTAATAGTGATGTCATGGAGGGGTTGTGATTGTAGGTAGTAATTAAAATGAAATGAGTCTTTTAAGTTGATTTCCCAATTTGATGGACTAGTATGAGATGTTGGATGCTTCACCGGTGGTACGTGATTATTGCTATAGGCTTGAACTTGAGATGTAGAATGTGGTGGTAAGAATAGTAGCATACGGTAAATAATGTATGTTTTATGGAAATGAACTAGTAGGCTTGACGTGAATTGTGAAAGAGCCTAAGTTGATAACTGATGAAAATTATTAAGTGGTGATTGTGAGGTATATGGGTATATGAGAACTAGTGTTAAAATGATGAATTGTGGGTGAATCATTAAGTGCATAAGGGTGTAAGTATATAAAAATAAGTTGCCCCCTGGTAGCATGGCGTTAAGTGAGGTTTTATTATTAAGTTATGCGATTAACAATCTACTGTTAGAAGGTTAAGTAGTAGAGAGTGGGTTTTTATGTGATAAGGAGTGGGGATGTGTATGTATTCTCATGAGATTGTGAGTTGTCGGTTGATGACGATTGAGGATAGCAAAACTTAAGAGTAGCATTCTGGGAAAGCAATGCCTTTAGAGAATATGTTAAGTAGTCATAATGCCCCATAATTTTCTCGACTTAATGTCACTTAGTAGCATGCTTAGAGGGTTGACAACTTGAATGATCCTCTTTTTCTAAGTGTTAAAGAAAAGGACCTAGTCATATTTTGAGCTACTAATCTTTGATGATTTTATTTTTGACCTTCCCGACCTTAGAAAGTCAATTTGTAAGTTGATTCATGATTGGGGAAGTCAATAGTATATCCCGAGTGAGTTTTAGAATTTTCGGACAAGCTTAAGGGAATGTTTGGTGCTCCAAAACAGTAGCTGCGTGCGATTTGCATCCGACGTACGCTCCAGTCTGCACCTGGGTAGCAAGCAATGGAGCATGTGGCGCACGCCTCATTTCGGGGTTCAACAACATGCGACACACACTCCGCTATAGCCTTCAGTTTTAGTTACGTTTTTCCATTGGCATTTGTGTCAATTCCACCCATACTAATTCGGCCTAAACACCGAATTTGAGTAGTAAAACAACAATTTAGCCCCAAATTCACATTCTCCCCAAATTGAAATCATCTTTCCTTGCCAAGAATAGAAATCCTAACTCTTCAGTGTCTAGAAGCGTGGATATCCATGCCAATTATGATGTTAGTCATGAGTTGATGATTTTAGGGTTAGAGAAAGTTATGATTAGTATTCCCGAAGGGGGATGTCCCAAAGGAATTTAGTGTCTTTATGTTAAATTATTGAGAGAAGTTTTTGTTCATATATATACCTATACCCCCTCCCTATTGTATTGAGAATTGTGATTATAGATTGATAAGAAGTTAAGTTCTCATGTCTAGGATTGTGACTTTGATATAAGGGAGAGATGGTGAGTTAAGGTAGTTTTCAAATTTTTCTCATTGTGGCAAGTTAGGGAAGAGTCATGATGAACCTACTCCTATTCAAGTATGTTCCTCCTACTTTAGTTTAAGAGTTCATTCTACCAATGTCTTAGGTATTCGAGTCCTGCCTATGTCGAAGGTTTAAGTTCTCTATGTAACTTATGTCATGTTCCGATGTCTGAACAAGAAGCAATAATGTGCCTCAATGACCCAATACTCCAAGTATCTGAGTCATATATATTATGTTGCTCATGATCCAAACCTATGTCTCACAGCATGCTTGGTCATAAGAAAAATGTGTTGTTGTATATTGCAGAATCATTTTATGCCGGAATTAGCCATAGTGATAAAGTTTATGTTAACTCATGAAAAATTTCAGCTCTTGGAATGAGGAGAAATCACTTTAAGTGGAATCCTTACCTTAGTTATTAACAACAGAAATTTTGGCTTTATGCCATATAGTTCATGATATGTGTATCCATGTTTCTCATTTTGGTCTATCCTAAGGAAACCATGATGTGTTGTGTTTGTGCCGAATGACCCTTTACTTATGATCCAAACACTTGACATCAGAAGCACTCTGTGTCTATTGTATCGTATCTTCACTTTATGTCCTTCCTTGAATAGTGCAATAAGTATGAGTGATGGTCTGATAATGTTACTTCCATTCATGATGTTTATGCTAGGGTCCCTTAATGACCCTCCATATGTTAGTATGATTATGGTTTTGGAGGCGTAGTAGTGTGTTAGGTATAGGAGTAAATGTTCTTTAAGGTGAGAAATTTGACGTGATTCTCGAGCTGAGGATTTAGGTGAAAGGGAAAAGAAAGAGATGAACTTTTGTTGTGCGAAATAGATAAGAAGAAAAAATGTGGTGAAAATATTTGTGAGAGTGATTGAAATTGTTGGTCTTAGTAGAGAGAGATCCATGTAGTGGGTGTAGTAATGATAGGCTTAAATTTTGCGTTGGGTGAAGAAATAAACCAATGTGCCATGTGGTTAGTATTCCTTGAATTAAGACTTGAATTGTTGGATTATAGTGATGAGGTGAGGTGATTTCTTAATGTGATGTAGAGTACAGGGTCCCATAGTTTAAATTATCACCTCTTTCCTCTGAGTTGGGCTTGAACATAGAAGTATTATATAGAGGGACACAAATTCTTATGGCTAGATGTGTTACGGGAGAATTGTAAGTTGGAAATGATGAAGTATATTGATTAATGTTGCCGTATAGATAAGTAGTGTTGCTAAGTTTAAGCCTTTTCGTTGCATCTTGTAAGATGATGAATGCTAATATTCTTACGTCCCGCGAGAATCTTATCTCATGTATTGTACCAATCATCATCAGACCGAGGATTCTTAGAGAAATTCATGTCTTACAATGTTTTGATCATGTTCCATAAAACACATGCCAAGATCATATCGATGTCATGTTTTGTTATCTCATGTTTCGTGCTTACACGTTTCACTAGGGGTTATTATGAAACTCGTTTGATGCCTTTGCATATTTTTGTTGAGGAAAAATGTTCAGATCAATATTACGTTCTTTATTCTACACTTTTAGATCTTCAAAAAGTCCCTACCCATCATTCGGGGATGAATGATCCCAAGAGGGAGATAATGTAACACCCCGTACTTTTGAGCTAGATTCTAGACCGTCGTTCGAATGCGTATAGACCCAAAATAGATAATTCCTTGTTTATATATGTGTGGTCATCAATCCTATAGTGTGGTAATACCTTTGAATATGAATTGAGGTTACAAAAATCCCCTATCTCAAATACTAGTTGAAAACATTTCAAGCGATTAAGTTTTGGTGGATGTTTAAACTTGGGTCAACTTCCATCAACTATAACTTATTGTATATATCAAATTAGAGGGTATACTCTATATCAAATAAAAGGTATTCGAAGTACATTTCCAACGATACTAATTTTGCCAAAATTTAATACCCGAGTGAAAAGTTACAACTATTTTTGTGAGAGAGGCAGTAGCTACGTGCAATTAGCGTGTAACGCACGCTCCTTCACACGCACCTAATTTTCAGGTTCTGTTTTCTCATTTTTAAGGGTAATTTGGACCTTTAAATCACCCTTAAAAATCTAATTACCCTTAAAATATTACCCTTAAAAGACAATGCTGCATAAGTACACATCCAAGTCTCACCCGGGACGCATCTGTAATACCCCGCATGTTTCTAAGATAGGAGACGAACTATTTTTCCTACATATGAAATCTCCAATCCTATGATTCATACTTGAGTACATGACTTACAATGAGTATCCTAGCGATAAGATAGCTTATGATACGTTAATCATGTTCATATGAGTCACTTAGGGTAATACAAGCTAAGAGTTTTTGAATCCATCAAGTTTTAGTGTTTGATTTCATAAGGGTCATATTTGAATGAGTATAACTCGATGTTAATGTTGTATTTCTTTATATTTCTACCCATAAAATTATATAGAATCAAATTAGCTTTCCAACAATACCAATTTTGCCTTAATCCAATACCCGAGCGAAAAGTTATGCCCATTTTCGTGAGAGACAGTAAGGGTATGCAATTGGTTAGGCGCCGCCCAACTTAGGCGATTTGTTAGGCGCCGCCCAACTTGCCTTGTGCGATTACTTGGGCACTGCCTAAGTTAGTTCCAAGTGTCAAAAACACTCTGTTTTGAGTTATTTTGAGGGTAATTAAGTTTTTTAACACTCCTTACATGTCCCTAATCTAAACCCAATGAAATATATAGCTCCTAATTACATTACAGCCCTACTAACATCTTAAGTTAATCAACAAAGAGCACTAAAACAGAAAAACAACTAGGGTTGCATAATTAATCTTGAAGATCCAATTTCAAGGAAATTCCTCTGTCAATCATCAAGAATCTTCATTCTAAGGTATGCGTGAGTTGATTCATGGACTCCTTTCTTCTATGAAGCTCAAGAACCTTCTTCTAAATTATGTATTATGATCTTTATGTTGTTGATGGTTGATGATCATGTTGTTGGAGTTTGATGATGCCCAAGATGGGATTTTTACATGTTTATGTGAAGCTATGGTGGTATATGATGTATGAATATGTGAAATTTATGGTCGACTATTTGTAATCTTGATGAATCCACCTATGCCCAAGATGTAAGGTGTTTGTGAAAATACCTAAGGGAATAGAAATCATGCTTTTATGACATAATAGGTTCTAAATGACTATTCCATGTTCTAAGTTTATGTTCAACATGATTTCCATGCTATTGTCTTGAATTGAAGATGTTGTATGAGATTCCCATGATATTGTTGTGATATGGAATGACCACGATATTAAAACCATGCAAGTATATACATGTTGTATGCATTCCCGTCCATGTGATAGACTGTTGAGAACCATGCTTAGTATGAAATCCCTACTTATGATATTGTGAATTGTGGATTCTACTCTTACGATCAAGTCAGTCTTATGTGTCAG
>NC_061115.1:4222864-4267163 GCF_002878395.1 Capsicum annuum | reverse complement strand
GGCAGTCTCTCTAGATGTGGCCTGGCTAGCCACAAGAATAACATACCATTGTACCAAACTGACATCTTCCTGGGTGGTGCCTTCCACACATGTTACATAGAGGGTATGATCTAGCAGGTTGCGCCACATTTCCTTGCGACTGCGTACGCTGTACTCTCGATCCATGGTTAGGCTAAAAATTCTAAAAATGTTGATCAACTGGAGGTCTGGGCACAGGCGCGCTGGCTGCAGGTTGAGCATTACTCCAGAACTTTTACTTCGGCCACCTGTTACCCCAATTACCATCTTGATGCTGACTGTAGTTCTGATATGCCGGTTTGGCCCTCTTGGACTGTTTGTCCTTCTCCCTTGCTTCAACAACCCTCTTTTTTTTCTCCTCGACCTACTGCATATGGATAGACAATCTAGAGAAGTCCATATCTATGTTCAACATTGCCCTTTTGCACTTCTACCCCAAGTTATCCAAAATACCGGATGTAAATTTCCTCTCACGGGTCCTTATGTTTCCCACCAATTCTGTAGCATAATGGGATAGTTGATTGAATTTTAGGGTGTACTCCTTAACGCTTATCTTTCCTTGTTTCAATTTCATGAACTTTTTAGCCTTGAACTCCCTCAACTCTTGGGGAAAGAATCGGTCCAGGAAAGTTTCCACAAATTTTCCCTACACAGAAGGCTCAACATTTTCACCCCTCAAATATTCCCACTCATTGTACCACTAATTTGATACCTCCTTCAGTTGATAAGCCACTAGTTCAACCCCTTCCATTTCATCCACATGCATCACTCAAAAAATCTTCTCCATATCATCCAAAAATTCTTATGGATCCACCTCTACCTTTGTACCCATAAAAATAGGTAGGTTTAACTTATAAACTAACCCACTCGAGTAGTCTTAGATGCACTACACGCAGGCTCAATATCCTTTGACCGTGGGGTCTGCGAAGCCACCAACTGTGCAATCATATGCATTGATTATCTGAAATCAATATTTGATATCTCTCTCTTGGGATGTTGGGTATGGTTAGCCCTAGATAGGGGAGCCCTAGGTGGGCTAGTCTGGAAAGGAAGGACTCCCAGAGCAGCAACAAATTTAGGAGTATTAGCCCTGTTACGTGTCCTCATCCCATGGGTAGGACGGATATCTTCAGTTTGGGCATTCTAATTAGTAGAGCAACGTGGAAGCATGATAGCTTTTCTGAAATACACGAGATCGTTGATTAAAGGAATTTCAGACTCTACAACATGAACTAATAATAGAAAAAAATAAACAATCCTAAATACCTAGTAGACTCTTGCTTATAAGTATGGCGTGCTACACACCGATAAAAAAGACCCTACTCAATGTGATTTTGTAGATATCCTGGGACCATGAACTGTGCTCTGATACCAAGTTTATCACGACCCGAGTCGGGACCCTAGATGTGACGAGCATCCTGAACCATATAGGCTCGGACACCCCTATCTGTTTAGTACATCATGAACACCTTTTATAACAATAAAGAAAAGATGCGAAATATAGACAAACGGGATCATGGTCAAGTGCTGAGTTGAATTTAACAATGCAATAATAAGTTGATCAATATCTAGACAACATCTATTTCAGTCTACGAAATCTCTATTGCATATGAAATTAACAACTGTCTGAAAATTGGGACAAGGCCCCCAGTGGACCTAAACAAAAGTAAACGACAAATGTCTAAAAATACACAGGCCTTCTGGAATAAAGAAGGCTTACGAACTACGCACTTTACTTCTGTCTAAAAAACTCTACGACTTGCAGGACCTCTAGACTGAGCTTCAAATCTTGAAATATAGGGATTTAATACAATTGTACTGGTACGTGATACAATCCAAAATAATGAATTTATACATATATAACATAGGTGAGAGCAAGTCATAAAATATTATGCATGAAATAGTTCAAAATACATGGGCCATCTCGAATGCTCTTAAAACAATCTTGTAAATGCAACTCTATGCTCTGTATTACTTTTGAGCTAGGTGGTATACCCTGCAACTTTGAAATTCCATGGGATATATGGAATCTTCCCTTGACTCTGCAGCCAAGCCCCCAACTCAAGTTTGCCGCAAAAGTTGGCGTTTCTGTCTATGATCACCACAGGACACTAGGCCAGCGTATAATCCCTCTTTGGGATGTAATGAAACCCCTATCGACAAAACACGATTTTAGGCTAGGAGTTATTTGACCTCAAGCCTTCTTAGGGCAACCACCTAACCCTGTTTAAGACCATTTTTAGCTTTTTAAGATATGTATTCTCTGAAATCAGGTCTGAAACTTTTACTCTGTTATGGCGTTCATTTATATGGTATCGTCATACCATTGACCTGCAAGTCAAATCTTTGAGACATATAATATCATGTTACAATCTTCTCTTCAAAACAGTATTTTCAGACCACCAAACTATTTAAATAGTATATAAGGATGCATACTATGAAATTCATGAAAAACATGACAAAGATTCTAAATTTCAAATCAGAAACACGTGGTGGTCACTTCTCTTGTAATAAACCATAAAATTCTTTTGATAATCTTCTTTAACAATTACTAACCATAAAATGCTTGTAAGATATGAAATCACCCTTTCTTCAATTCACAAACAAGATCAAGTTCATAACAACATTTGAAAACACTTATCTCATGCTTTTAATCATGAAATTTCACAACCCATAGCATGTGAAGTCAAGAAGTAATGCAACACGAGAGGGGTTTCATCATTCATGCTCTCGATTTAATATTTATGAACTGAAAACACATACTTACATATATATACGTATAGAAATCAATTTCAGGGGGGAGGCCTCAAGACCAAAACGATGTATGCATATATAAATAAAAAGGTTTTTATTATTTGACTATTCAAAACAATTATTCAAACCCCTGTAATAAACATAATGACATGTTTTGAAGTTTGATAAAACCATAATTTGGGCCCATAGAGTTTTAAGGATAGCCCCACGTACATTAGATCACTTAAGTGGAAGGGTGGAATCCGAATCTCAATTCAGTTCTTGGAATCCTTGACTTTAATGATGATCTCTTGATCTTAAAAGAAGAGCTAGAGTTTTGAATTGAGATAATAAGAGTAGTTTTTGATGATATTTTCCTTAAACACTCTTTAATTTCGTGTTATGGTAAAGATAGGACGAGGAAAAAGACTATAATGTCCTCCCCAAGGCTGGTTATTCTTGAAAAAAATGTGAACTGGGCATCGATGCGTTACCCGACACGACACATTAAAATTGCGTCGGTCCACTATTTCATCGATGTTATCATCGACGCGGCGCGTCGACTTCGCATTGGTTTACTGCTTTACCAATGGAATCATCGACACTGTGCACCGACTTCACACCGGCCTACTATTTCCAATATCCAAGCATATCGCTAATGTCGTCCAAAAAATCCAAAACCTTACCGAGATATCCCCTTTACTCCCTCGAACATGAATCAACTCAAAAATTCACATCTCAAGGTTGGAAAAATCGATTTAGAGATCATACATGCTTAGGAGCTCAAAATATGACTAAGTCCTTTTTACACTTAGGAAATTTCTAGATGATTAACCCCTTAAACATGCTATGGAGTGAGGTATTAAATCGAGGATATCACGGGGTGTTACATACTCTAGCTTCAACTCCATAAAATACTCGCATTACACCTCTAATCACATAACTTACAACATAACAAAATTTGTAAAACCATACCCAAGGCTCATATTGCCTACCTATATTTCCTCAATTCAACTCTAATGAACACCATACAACAACTCACCAGACTTCTCCATACTACAAATTCAAGAACACAAACTAGGTACACAAAACACTTACACACATAAATGCTAAACCTTCCCTTTTTAATTATACTTTAAAGGCATTGTTTTCCAAGAGCACTACTCTTAATTTTCCTCTATCCTCTATCGTCATCAACCTACAATTTGCAGTCTCATGAGCATACCCATCCTCACTCCTTATCATGTAAAATCCACTCTCCACTATTTAACCTTCTAACATTAGACCGTTAATCACCAAACTTATATCATAAAATCTTACCTAACGTTATACTACCAGGGGGTGCAACTTATTCTTATATACTTATGGCCTTATCCACTTAATTACTCACCCACAATTCATTATTTTAACACTAGTCCTCATATACACATATACCTCACAATTACCACTGAACTTTTTATAAATTATCAACCTAGGCTCTTTTACAAATCACATCAAGCCTACTAATTCATTCCCATAAAATATACATCATTAATCTTAAGCTACTATTCTTACCACCATATTCTACATCTAAAATTCAAGCCTATAGTCTAGCATCAATCATCTACCACCAATGAAGAATGAAACATAATATACTAGTTCATTAATTTACGAAATCAACCCAAATACTTCACTTTACTTAACTACTACCTACAATCACAACCCTGCCATAACCTTACTATCACCACTCAAAATTCACTACATACCTTCTCACCTAAAGTACTAGTTTACTACTACTAACGAAAAGACCATCATAGGGGTAAAGTCACAAGATAGGATTAGGCGATCTTAATCTTATAGCATAACCCATTTCAATCTTATCAACATATTCTAATTCCCCAGATCATACTTACTTACCTAATAATACATCACAATGATCTTTAAAATTCAATAAACACTAATGAGTTTCTACCTACAACTTATTAACTGATTTACCCCTTTACACTTACCACTTATAAATGATTTCTACAACCACCATAACAATCCACTTTGAGCTCCTTCTCTATTTTTGAACAAATAATAATCATATCCACTTACATCCCTTACAGACTACCATACAATCTCCAATTATTGCTACCACCTTAGTCTATCATTATAAAATGGAAAATCATCCCTCAATTAACGGTTGTACAACTAAAATTATTTATTTATACAAAATTCACCCTCACTCTAACTTCTAACCTTGTGACTTTATATCACCTACTTCTTGGTCTAATCTCACTACCAATAGGTTATTGCACTTTAACATATACTACTACTCGGGTGAAAAAACAGTCCCAACATTCTGCTACACATCATTCCCCTTACTCATGACATCTGCGACATAAATTTTGAAAAGGAATGGATACACTTAATACCTCAGGTTGAAAAGCACAATTTCATCAGGATCAAAGTTTACACTAAAATGAATACACCTTGAGGCACTAACGGACTCCTCTCAAGTCCTTGCACAATTTTATAATCGTTTATGACTCAATCAGAAAAGGACCACATCATTTAGATTCCAAGCTTTTGTACTTGATCACCTAGAAAATGAGACATATCTAAGAGCATCAGAGTAAGAAAAGAATTGGTATAACTTTACTTTCGTATAGACGACAACATAACACAAGCTAGAGTATAAAAAAGTAACATTCTGACTCTAATGCATGAGCTAGAATATGAAGAAAGAGAAACATTCCTAAATGCCTTGTAGCCTCCTAATTATAAGTGTGGTGCGCTACACATCCATAAATGGGACTCTACCCAATGCAATTTTGTAGACACCCTGGGATCATGAATTGTGCTCTGATACTAAGTTGTCACGACTCGAGCCCAGACCCTGGCCGCGATGAGCATCCTGAACTATAAAGGCCTGAGTGACCCTTTCTATCTGGCAATCATGAACACTATTCACATACTATAAGAAGAAATAAGGAAAGTAAACAAACAGGATTATGGTCTTGTTCTGAATTCAATTTAACAATACTGAATGAAATCCATAACTATCTAGACAATATCTACTGCTATCTGCAAAATCTCTAATACATAAGAAATTAACAACTTGTTTAAAACTGGAACAAGGCCCCCAGTTGGACCCACAACTAAAATGAAATAACAATTTTCTGAAAATAGGCCTTCCAAAATAAAGAAGGCTCATCGAATGCACACTTTTTTTTGATAAATCTATGGCTTAGCAGAACCTCTAGACTGTGCCTCAGACCCCGAAATATAGGGGGTTAATATAGATGTACTGGTATGTAGAGGAATCCAAAATAATGTATTTTCTTACAGAACATTAGTGAGAGCAATTTGTAAATAATTTATTTATGTGATATATGAAAAACACATGGGTATATTAAAAAAAAACTTTCAACAATGATTCTAAAAATTCATGACTCACTTTTTATCTTGCTTCTGAGCTAGATGGTACACCCTACAATCTTTAATTCCATAGGATATATAGAATCTGCCCTTGACTTGACAGCCAAGCCTCCAATCCAAGTTTGCTGCAAGGATTAGAATATCTATAAGGGGAGACACACAAGACCACACAGAATGGTGCCATGATCCCCAATCAAATCAATATGTCATAGTAGTGCAAAAGATCATAAAGCAAGGATCCTAACCATTCTCCCAATTTGGGATGACATGAATCAAGGTACACAAGATCACAAAGCATGGTACCATAACCTCGTGTCGGCAAATCATGATTTCTAGCATTGAGTCTTTCAACTCATACTTTCTTCGGGTAACCACCTAACTCTCTTTAAGACCATTTTTAGTCTATTCTATGCATGAATCTTTCTAAAATCAAATTCTAAAACTCTAAATAAAATCTATATTTTAGTCTGTTCTGAATCAGCTATGGTATTTATTTATTTGGTATCGTCATACCAAGACTTGCAAGTCATATTTTTTGAGCCATAAAATATCATATCACAGTCTCTTCTTTCAAAACATAAAGTTTGGACCACCATACTTTAAACAATTTAAGAAGATTCAGACTTCAAATAATTTATCAAGTTATGCAAATATTACTCTTTTCAACATTTCAACAAACATGTGGTAGTCATGAAATTTGTGACAAAACATGCAATCTTCTTAGTTAACATATTTAACCATTAACACCAAGTAAAATACCCTCTCTTCAATTTAAATCCATAATCAAGTCATAAACAAAATCAAGACATTTATATCATATTTCCAACAATGTTTTTTGAATAAATCATAACTTACGAAAACAAGAAACTTGTAAACAAGAGAGGAATTTCTATTAGATCATGCTCTCAATCCATCATTTAAACTCTTCAAATGCATACATATATATACTTATACATGATTATAAATCAAATTTGGGAGAAAGACCTCAAGACCACATTAATTTTACCATTAAAGAATTCATAAAGCAAAATTGTAATGTAAATTCCAAAACCCCTTCAAGAATTCATAATTTCACAATGTTTAATTATTGTTGAAACAATTTCCTTATGCCCATGTAGTTTTAGGAAAATCCCACGTACCTTGGATTATAACATTTGAAAGATGCAATCCAATTGTTGATCCGTTTTCTTGAAATCTTAGCTTAAGAGCTAGGGTTTATGTTCTTAGGAAGAGGGACGATGATTTCACTTTGATGAGAATATGAATTTTTGGGGTTAAAGTGTTGTTTCGGGTTTAAAATTCGGTGTTTTGGATGTTTGGGGTCAAGGGGAAAGGAATAAAGTGACCCTTGACCCTTAAGAAGCTAAAACTGTGGTGGGCATAACCCTCGTATTGCGACCCCTAATTGGGTCAATCAGCCCTAATGATGCGACCCCTATTTGGGTCAACCAGCCCTCGCATCGTGAGGCTATCATGATCCCTTACTGCGTCACATAAAAAATGGCATGACTTTTCACTCGATTAGCAAATTTAGGCGAAATTTATATCGTTCGAAATCTAATTTGATTATCTACAATTTGGTGGGTCTTAATCTTCCAAATTATATACACACACAAAGTTATACTCGTTCAAAGATGACCCTTGTAGAATCAAATATCCAACTTTGGACGAATGAAGGATTCTTAGCTCAACTTTGCTTTAAGCGATTTCTATGAATATTTTTCACCTCATAATCACTTCATATACTAGGAAAACGATCATTACACATGAATTTAAATATGAACCTGTAACACCCTGTATTTTCGGGCTAGAGTTTAGACCATTGTTCCTACGTATATAGACCCGAAATGAATTATTATTTATTAACATACGTGTGGTAATCACTCCTATCATAATGCCCCGTAAAATTATCGAGCTCGATTTTATTTTTAGTGTTATGTTTGAGGGGCTAACAAGTAGAATATTTTTCTAAATGTAATGAGGACTCAGAGTCATTTTAGCTGGCAATCATTGGGATACAACTTTTCAACCTTCCCGACATCTGTTTTTAGATTTTCAAGTTGAGTTATGATCGGGAAAGCTCATAGTGCATCTTGGATAAGTTTTGGAATTTTTTGGAATGCATAAGGCTGCGTTTGGATTTCAAAACAGTAGCTAAACGCATAGACTATTGCCAAGTTTTCAGCATTTCAAGGTCAACTTCAAACAATCATAACTCCCTGTACATAATGAACTGTGTGAGCTATAATGTATCAAACGAAATATCTTTGAGTCCTCATCCAATTTGAGTATATGATTAAAATTTTATAATCTATTTACTCCGGCCTACCAAACTATCAACTGAGGGACAAATTTGACCTTAATTGTTCCTTAGGGTTATTTTGGTCATCCTCCACCCCTATATATACCACCAACACGGGATTTCATCCCTCAAACACCAAAATATTATCAAATTCATCAAATTATCTCAATAACACTCCTTAGGGTTTCAAAATAAAAACCCAATTAACTCAAGATTTAGCCGTGGGTTTTTGAAACCAATTACATATTTGGAATCCCCAGAACGTAGGCATCAAGAAGCACCTATCATATTCGCATATAGAGATACGTAGGGTTATCCAAAAATCTCATGGGTCTTTAAATTCATGTTTTACAAATGGGGGTTTTGAAACTAAGAATGTAATTAGGTTTTGAACGTTTCTATAATATTGAATTTGGTCTTTAGGCCTACTTCCGAAAGATTTGACATACTATATATGTATATGCGTGTGTTTTGAAAAGGTGATATTTTGAGAGCATGAATTATATGAAATCCCTCTCTTGATGTGAATTAATTTTGAATGTGCATATGATGTAAATTGTTTGAAAACATCTTGAAAAGCATGACATGAAATATTTTGAGAATTGATATGATTTTGACTAGAAAACGAGAGGGTTATTTGTGTTGAAACATGTTGAATACAATGGTTGAATGAGAAGAATAATGTGATATTGATGGCTTGCAAGTCGAGTATGACGATACCCTACAAAATATGATATGTGATTGAATCAGATAAAATTTGAATGCATTGATTTTACATGAGATATGTGGATCCCCGAAGAAGGCGTTTGAGTGTAAGGGCTCATCGCTGGAAACCATTTTTGCCGACATGGGAATTTGGTACCAGGCTAAGTGATCTTGAGTACTTGAATTTATGCCATTCCCAAATTGAGATTATAGGTAGGAGCCCAGGCTAAGTGATTTTGGGCACTACCATTAGGTCAAGACACCATGTTGTGTGATCTTGTGTGTATTCCCTTCACGTATACTCTAATCTCAGTGGAAACCGGAGTTTGACAGTTGGTGTAAATTATGTAAGGTATTCCACCTAGCTCAGATGCATTTCATTGTTATTGAAAATAATTACATTATGCAAATGTGTTTTCAAATGATTTGATATGAAACTGATTTATAATGGCTCTCACCTATATTGTGTAAAAATATTATACTTCTGTTATGATTTCTCTATGTACCAGTACTTTTGTATTGACCCCCTTCCCTCCTAGGTTCGGAGGCATAGTCTAGGGGTCCAGATAACTAGTAAATTTCTTCTGACAGATTGCAGAATCAAGTGGTGAGCCTACGATATTTCGGAAGGCCTGACGTCTGCTATTTCATTTATCATTTATTAGTTTTGGGTCTATTGGGGGCCTTGTTCCAGTTTTTAGATAGACATTATTTCAGTCATGTAGTAGAGATTTCACAGACGGTTTTAGAGATGTTGATTTAGATTGTGGGACACTATTCTCCATTTTTATTTTCATATAATTCTTCACCATGTTTCTGTTATATTGTGTATCTTCCGCATTTCTTTTTTCATGAATTATGTGCATGATTATCAGACATATAGGGGTGTTTCGAGCCTTTTTGGTTCAGAATGCTCGTCATGGACAGGGCCCTAGTTTGGGTCGTGACAAACTTGGTATCAAAGCACGGTTCATGGTGTTAGGGTGTCTGCAAAATTGCATCAAGTAGAGTCTTGTTTATGGGTGTGTAGCACGCCACACTTATAAGCAGGAGGCTACTAGGCATTTAGGAATGTCTCTTTCTTCATGTTCTAGTTCGTGCAATAGAGTCAGAATATTCCTCTTTCATGCTCTAATTCATGGTATGGTGTCACCCATATGAAATTAAAGTCATCTCAAATTCTTTCATTACTCTGATGTTCTCAGACATGTCCCATTATTGGGCTTATTCAAGTGCAAAAAGTTTAGAATATACATGATATAGTCCTTTCCGATTGAGTCCTATAAGATTTTAAAAATTGTGCAAAGACTCGATAAGAGTCTGTTAGTGGATCAATATGTGTTGATTCTGATATAAATATTGATCCTGATGGAATTGTGCATTCCAGCTTAAGGTATTAAGTGTATCTTATCCCTCTCAAAATTTTGTTACAGATGTGGACAATGTATAGTAGAATGTTGGAACTGTATTTCTACCCGAATAGTAGCATAAGTTAAAGTGTTGTTGTCATGACCTATTGGTAGTGATATTGGACCAAGAAGTTGGTGATGTAAAGTCACAAAGTTAGAAGTTAGAGTGAGGGTGATTTTGTGTAAATTAATATTTTAGTTGAATAACCGATGTTTGAGGATGATTTACCCCTTTATAGTGATAAACCAATGTGGTAGCTAGCAGCGTGTGTGGATGGTATGGTAGTCCATGGAGGAAGTGTTTTACTCAGATTTTTATTTATACAGAATAATATGTATATTCTTAGACCATTAAATATTATGTGTCAATTTTCTATCCCTTGTAATATGTAATCATGTTATCGTGGTGTTTTTGAAAAAAAAAAATTAAGTCTAGTGAAGCTGTGTGGGGATCTTTCGATTCACTAGCATAGTTGCCTTTTCATCCATCTCATTTTCTTGTTCAAAATACAAAACCAAAGTTTAGTGAAGCCGTGTGAGGCTTGTTTCAATTCACTAGCAACTTGTTGTCCAACTTGTTGTTCTTTCATTGGTTTAATATATGTATGGTTGAATCTGTTTGCATGAGATTGAGTTGGTAAAGATGTAATTAGTCCTTGTGAGTTAGTTTAGTATAAGGTAGAGAAGGAGTTGTTAGTCAGGGTGATTTATTGGTTGCTTTAATGTGAAAATGACTATATTAGCGAGTAAGTTATGATTATAGACTCATGGTTGTTTGAGGAATTTGAAGGCAGTCTAAATTTATGATTGAGTGAGTAAGTATGAGGAGAGAAATCCGTATAAGTAGAAAAGATTGTATGGGGTTATAATATAAGATTAAGGTTGATCATGTCTATTATGTGACCTTACCCCTTGACCTTCTTTTATTGGTAGTTGTAAACTAGTACTACTTATGAGAAGGTATGTAGCAGATTTTGAAGTATTTGGGATAGAATGTTCCAATTTGATGGATTAGTATATTATGTTACCCTCGTCATTGGTGGTAGATGATTGATGCTAGACCATTGGATTGAATCTAATGTAGGATGTGGATGTAAGAATAGTGGCATGAGATTAATGATGTATGTTTGTGGGAATAAATATTAGTAGGCTTGATGTGTTGAAATAGTACGTGCTAATGAGTTATGACAAGGAAGACCGTAAGGTCAAGGTCGATTATTGTTGTTATGAAGTTCTAGTGTACTAGTATTTCTTGATGTTTATTTCATGGTTTCCAAATGAGAATCATGCGTAAGTTTGGGTTGTAAAATCATGTTTAGTACTAGATATTAAGTTTGAACAATTGAAGTTCATAAAGGTGGATGTGATGATTTCTTGATCAATAATGTTAGTTATATGAAAGTGATCTAATAGGCTTGAACTGTGTATGAAATGGCTTAAGTTTAAATTGATTCGTAATGAAGTATAATGTTGTAGGTATGGGGTAGAAGTATGCCAAGGTGATATGAGGCTGCGGCATATTTTTCTAAGACTATTACATAATTTGTGTGGCTAGTGGTACCATTGAATTGTTAAGTGGAGAAAGACTAGTTAGATGGTATATGGTGATCTAAATAGCCATGTTAAGTGTTAGAATCTAAGTTTGAGTTTTGAAGGTTGAACCGATAGAAAGAATTGTGCAAGCATTATACTATGACTATTAGTGGCTATGGAAAGATAGAGTGTATCCCAGAAGGTAGTCATTCGAGTTAAGTCTATGATATGCATGTATTGTCATTTTTTTTCTTTCAGACCCTAGAGTGCATAAGTGTAGTTTAGTTAGAATCTGGTAAGGGATCTCCCAAACTCTAGATGATGACTTGAAGCTAAGGGGGAGATAATAGAACGAATGACCAAGTAAGGCTCTCAGATTCTAGTAGTGATGCAGTATGATTTAGAACATCAGAAAGTGAGAGTGAATCTCAACCCACTCCTACCTCAGTATTTTTTTTGTTATCTGGATGTTTACTCATGACTTACGATTCAGTTCTGTGATCATAGTTCATGATTCCAGTATATGATAGAGAGTCACGTACTCTTCCAGTTCCAAGATAATGAGTTTTAGTTCATTCAAGTAGTCGGAATCACATTCCTTATGTTATGAACTCTAGTTGAGTTCATGCAACTCATGACACATGTACTCACTCTTTACAGCGTGCTCAGTCCCATATAAAGATCTTTTCAGGCTTCAAGGTCTTATGTTTTAACCTTTTAGTAACCCTCCCTATGTAATAATAGTGGTTATGATGTAAATGTTCTTGTTGATGGAAGATCATAGTATGCTTGTTTATATAAGGCCATAAGTATGAAGAAAGATTTGGGGCCAAGTCTTTGCTACATGTGATGGTTAGTGGAAAAGTTTGTGTGTGTATGTTTTTACGATAGCGCGTGGGAGTTATATTGATAATAGTGTAGAAACTATGTGAAGTATGTATTTATGGGTTGTTGCCTTGAAGTTAACATGTGATTATAAATTAGGCTTGAATGACGTTTTGGGATTGTAGTGGAAGGTCGCAATATGCATTAGAGACTTCATATTAAGAGTTCAGAGTAGTCATTGAAGTAGTAAGGCATGTTATGTTTAGAATGTGATCTTTAAAAGAGGTATAGAAGGTGGCATCATATGGTTTAGAATAATAGCGTGGTGTAGCATGTTGTATTTTTGTGAATTAGAGTTAGGCTTGATCGCGGAGTAAGGATTAAGCGATTTTAGACATTAGTAGAAATATTTGTCAATGCTCATATGAGAAATTTAAGGTGAATTGAATGAATATCATATTTATAGGGAATAGTATAGTTAAGGGATATTTGGGAAGTGCGCTAAGCCTGAAAGTAAGAAGTTGTATTGCCAAAGGTATGAAAATTCTATCCTAATTTAGGAGTTATATGTCTATATTCCAGACTGCAGAGCAGTGTCAATGTTGTGATTTCCTTAGTTGGATGTCTTGTGTAATCCATACCCAAGATTTGTGGCTTCTTATTACTGTTAGAACTTCTTTAGAGAGAGCGTTGAAGAGATACTCCAGTTAAGTATGAGGGTCCAGCGTAATTCAGTTTGTATAGCTAGTAAGTCAGTTTAGCAGTCAGATTCGCATGACTTATTTTCTTGTCTTTTCATTTATTCATGCTACCAGAAATCTCAGACATGATACTATTCCAAGATAGAGTATACTAGTAATTGCGAGTATAGCTTAGTTCATGTGTCATGCATTAGATTCAAATTCCAGATGTTCAATTATGAATCAATTCGTAGGTGCCTTGTGCATCGTCTTAGTATTCCGAGTATCCTAGTGAATTGAAAATTCATACAGGCACATAGTGTCCTAAGGGGGAGATACCCCTTTCAGTTGTAGGCATAGATTCTTATTACAAGTTTCGCATCAGTTATCATTGCGTATTTAGTCAAACATTCATACGTTAGTTCAGTCAAATATGCATGCATTATAAATGCATGTTGAATAGAAAAAGTTCATCTTATCAGTGTATTTAGTCCTACATTCATGAGAACAACTCAGTCACAAATCCATGCATCAGATATGCACGTCCGGTATAAGAATTTAGAACATCAGTAGTTCTAGCCTTATAGTCATGTTTTAGATCAGTGTATTCTTTCTTAGAGAAACATATCATGTCTGCGTTATTCCATACCTCTAATCTTCAATATGTTCCTACCCATCATTTGAGGACGAATGATCTCAAGGGGGAGATAATGTAACACCCCGTATTTTCGGGCTAGAGTTTAGACCGCCGTTCCTACATATATAGACCCGAACTGAATTATTCTTTATTAACATACGTGTGGTAATCACTCCTATCGTAATGCCCCATAAAATTCTCGAGCTCAATTTCATTTTTAGTGTTATGTTTGAGGGGCTAACAAGTAGAATATTTTTCTATGTGTAATGAGGACTCAGAGTCATTTTAGCTCGCAATCTTCGGGATACAACTTTTTAACCTTACCGACATCCGTTTTTAGATTTTCAAGTTGTGTAACGATCTGGAAAGCTCATAGTGCATCTAGGATAAGTTTTGGAATTTTTTGGAACGCATAAGGCTGCGTTTGGATTTCAAAACAGTAGCTAAACGCATAGCCTATTGCCCAGTTTTCAGCATTTCAGGGTCAATTTTAAACAATCATAACTCCCTGTATATAATGAACTGTGTGAGCTATAATATATCAAACGAAATATCTTTGAGTCATATTTCAAATTAAGTTGGTTTCATCCAATTTGAGTATATGGGTAAAATGTTATAATCTATTTACTCCAGCCTATCAAACTGTCAACTGAGGGACAGATTTGACCTTAATTGTTACTTAGGGGTATTTTGGTCATCCTCCACCTCTATATATACCACCAACACGGGATTTAATCCCTCAAACACCAAAATATTATCATATTCATCAAATTATCTCAAGAACACTCTTTAGGTTTTCAAAATAAAACCCAATTAACTCAAGATTTAGCCGTGGGTTTTTGAAACCAATTACATATTTGGAATCCCCAGAACGTAGGCATCAAGAATCACCTATCATATTCGCATATAGAGGTACATGGGGTTATCCAAAAATCTCATGGGTTTTTAAATTCATGTTTTACAAATGGGGGTTTTGAAACTAAGAATATAATTATGTTTTGAACGTTTCTATTATATTGAATTTGGTCTTTAGGCCTACTTCCGAACAATTTGACATATTATATATGTATATGCGTGTGTTTTAAAAAGGTGATATTTTGAGAGCATTAATTATATGAAATTCCTCTCTTGATGTGAATTTGTTTTGAATGTGCATATGATGTAAATTGTTTGAAAACATCTTGAAAAGCATGACATGAAATGTTTTGAGAATTGATATGATTTTGACTTGAAAACGAGAGGGTTATTTGTGTTGAAATATGTTGAATACAATGGTTGAATGAGAAGAATAATGTGATATTGATGGCTTGCAAGTCGGGTATGACGATACCCTACAGAATATGATATGTGATTGAATCAGATGAAATTTGAATGCATTGATTTTACATGAGATAGGTGGATGCCCGAAGAAGATATTTGAGTGTAAGGGCTCATCGCTGGAAATCATGTTTACCGACACGGGAATTTGGTACCAGGATAAGTGATCTTGAGTACTTGAATTTATGTCATTCTCATATTGGGATTATAGGTAGGAGCCCGGGCTATGTGATCTTGGGCACTACCATTTGGTCGAGACACCATGCTGTGTGATCTTGTGTTGCTTCCCCTCATGTATACTCTAATCTCGGCATAAAATGGGGTTTGATATTTGGTTTAAATTATGTAGGGTATTCCACCTAGCTCAGCTGCATTCCATTGCTATTGAAAACAATTACATTATGCCCATGTGTTTTCAAATGATTTGATATGAAACTGCTTTATAATGGCTCTCACCTATATTGTGTAAGAATATTATACTTCTGTTTTGATTTCTCTGTATTCTAGTTCTTTTGTATTGACCCCCTTCCCTCCCAGGTTCAGAGGCACAGTCTAGGGGTCCAGATAACCAGTAAATTTCTTTTGAAAGATCGCAGAATCAAGTGGTGAGCCTTCTATATTTCGTAAGGCCTGACGTCTACTATTTCATTTATCATTTATTAGTTTTGGGTTTGCTGGGGGCCTTGTCCCAGTTTTTAGATAGACATTGTTTCAGTCATGTAGTAGAGATTTCACAGACGGTTTTAGAGATGTTGATTTAGATTGTGGGACACTATTCCCCATTTTTGTTTTCATATGATTCTTGACCATGTTTCTGTTATATTGTGTATCTTCCGCATTTCTTTTGTCATGAATTATGTGCAAGATTATCAGATAGATAGGGGTGTTTTGGGCCTTTATGGTTCGGAATGCTCGTCACGGCCAGGGCCCTGGTTCGGGTCGTGGCAGAACCATGGAATTAGAGCTTATACACGTAGGAATGACAATTTGGATTTCTAGCTCAAAAATGCGGGGTGTTACAATTTTTTAATGTTTTTTTATTTAGCTTTTAATATGTGGGCCGATTGGCCAAACCATATCAATGATATTATGCTTTTTCGTTTAGATTTGAGTCACTTGAATTATCACCATATTAGTTTGCAAACTTTAAGCTTCCGCATGGCGCCCTCTCGATTTCGAACCCAAAAAGTGGTATCAAAGCCTATGGTTCAAAGGTCCAATGGTTTGGTGAAATGAGGTTGAAGAGAAATTCAAGGTGGTTCTAATAAATTTGTAATAAATGTAATGATAATGAAGTTTTTTGTCAAAAAAAAAAAATAGCTCAAAAATTACATGTGGAGAAAATTTTTTCAACAAAATTTCATCAATCCTTCTGCTAATCTATCTTAAAACCAAATCACTTTTCACCCCATGTTTATGGAATCCAACTTTCAACCCCCACTTACTTTCAATGCTTGGGCTCCTTTCAACTTGTCCATTTATTTTAACGAATGAGGTTCCCTCTTAACTCCCACCCCTGTTTGTATTTTTAACGCATAGGGCTTCAATTTTTAACTCATATCAATTTTTAATCATGGTAAGCAACAGTGATATATGAAGATCGTGTGAAGAAGGAAGATCAAAATTAGTTTACCAAAAAATCAAGCCAAAAAGGGAAGATTTGTTAGGATTTTTGCCTCGATTTTCTTACCAAATTTAAGTTTTATTTTTCTTAAAAGGAAAATATAAAACTTTTTCATATTTGGCTAACCTCTTTCTAAGGGAAAGGTTTTGGAATTCTATAAATAGAAAACTCCTCTTCTCATATCAAAACAATAGCATTCACAATGTAGTCCTTAACGAGTGTTGTTTATGGGGAATTTTCTCTCATAATTTTTTATGTTTTTTTATTTAGTTTTAAATATGTAGGCCGATTGGACAAATCATATCAATAATATTATGATTTTTAGTTTAGTTTTGTGTTATTTGAATTATCACCATATTAGTTTGCAAACTTTAAGCTTCCGCATGACGCCTTCTCATTTTCAAACACAATGTTGAATAGAAGGATAGTTATCGTTAGATGTTTCCGTTCATTGCTTGATACAAGAGGGACCAAGAAGACACGAAATATACACAAGAACAGTCCACAAGTTTGAAGAACCGATGACCCCTTTTGGTGACCACTCTCGGATTCACTACCAACAACAAGAATACAAGATATAATGGTGTATTTGACACTAAAACAACTAACCAAAACTAATGTAACAACAAAATGAACGTGAACAACACAATAAAATTTCAACAATAGAACGATTACAAGGTTACACAACAAGAACACTACTAACGGTTATAACAAAATAAAGATAGAAACATAGACAAATAGAGGTATAATCTTAAGAACCCAAGATCATATAACACTCTTCGACCCTTAACACTACACACAATAATCAACTATCTCTTACAATTGACACAATAGAGGTATCCACTACCCAAGCAATGCAACACACAAGTAATTCCATACTTGTATATGACCCTAGTTGCGGTGTTGGCACTCTCTCTCTCTCTCTAAGAAGAGTGTTCTCTCAATATCATTAAGCAACTAAAGAAATAAATCCTACAATGTTCTAAACTACATTACAATAATAGACAAAATGACAAAAGGGACCTTTAGTGACTAGTCTACAAAAATACTCAAAAAGTGTCATGATCATGATCATACTTATATCATTGCTCAAAGGCAGGACCAAAAATTTTATAGCTATTTTATGTTAACAAGAAGTTTTCCAGACTGTAAGTCATTGACTAGTCCAAAAAGTGATAAAATTATGATGTGATCTTGATTCCATGACTATTTTATCGCTTAAGAAGCTTATGTATCTTATGGCGTTTCCTCGTAGGTCAGGATTTATATCCCCTACTTTGTACTTTATTGAAGTATTGAAAATAAAATAAAAGTAACGCACATGTAAAAAAAAATACTAATTATAGGAAAGGGGAAAGAGATAGTAGAGAAGCATTTCAAGAGAAGTTTCTAGCAACATTTTTGTATCATTAACCGATTGACAGTTCAAAAAGATGAATTTTGGGCTTCCTTAATAAAATAAGAATAAGGGAAAAAGTTGTATGGTTGAAATCCTCAACCTTATTTATATGGAGGGGTACGAATTCACTTGAACCCATGAACCCCTCTATTGTAGTTTGATTTTGATTATTTGACAAATCCAATGTAGGGGCTTGGTCCATCATCAGCTCATCTGCTGTGTCGACCTGCTGTTGAATGGGTATAGCTGTACATTGTACTACACTGCTTAGTCTGTTAGTGCTGCATAAGTTTTGTGTATGGTGTGATGACACTTGGTCCAATAGGTTGTTGATGAGTTTTTTCTGTGCATCAAGTAGTCTCTTCATTTATCATTATTTGTTCATGTTTAACTTGACACATCTCATAAGAAATAATAAATGGAATAACAATTTTATTTTATCACTCCTATTAATGATAAACCATCTTAACGCAAGAAAATAAATAATATTTAATAACAGAAATAAAATAGACACAAAATGGGAAAATGTATCTTATTTTTTAAAGCTAAATAAGTAAACTTAGAACAATTACCTTTAGTATAATGGATAAGTAAAGATAGACGAAGAGAGTAACTTCTTTTGTTTTTTGCTTTCTTTCTTTTCTTTTTGGGTTTCCCTTTTGGTGCCTCTTCTTTCCTTTTAGTCTTTTCTTACTTTGATGCTTTTCTTTCTTCACTAAAAAGATTGACTCCTATTATAGCATTAAACCAAATGATAGTATAGTGCACCCATCCTCCCGGAATCCTGAATAGGCCGATAATTATATAAACAAGATTGAAGCATTTTGGCAGATATTTTACTTAAAAGATTGACTCCTATTGGTAGATTCCATTTTGTTAAACACAACCAAAGTGGTGTCAACTCTAAAGGAAAAATGGACAGATTCTCCTTTCTTTTTCGTTTTTTTCTTTTTTGCTACTCCTGTCACGATTCGAACCGGGGCACTTGCCGTGAAGAGCATCCCAAACCATGAAGGTCCGAGATCCCTTCTAACTTATAATCACATACACCATTCATATACCAAAAAAGGAAGTGCGGAAAATACAAAACAAAACGGAATCATGGTCATAAATCTGAAATCTGTTCAACAATACGAAAATAGTTTTTTCAACATAAAAGCAACAACTTTTTCCGTCTGCGGAATCTCTACTACATAAGACATCAAAACTTGTCTGAATCTGGGACAAGGCTCCCAGTAGACCAAAACCATAATAAATGATAAATGACTAAAAGGAAATAGGCCTTTTGAAATATAGAAGGCTCACCAACTGCACTCTTCACTCCTACCTGAAGAAATCTACTTCTTATCAAGACCCCTAGATTGAGCCTCATAACCTGGAAGGTAGGGGGTCAATACAGATATACTGGTACACAGAGAAATCCAAAATAATGTGTTTATATTTATATATAATAAGTGAGAACAAATCATAGATCATCATACATGATATAGTTCAAAACAGTTGGGCACTTTTTTAATAATCATAAAATGTTCATGTCAGTATAATTCAATTCTTTGTATTACTTTTGAGTTAGGTGGCACTCCCCAACAAGTCTTATATTCCACAGACTATATGAAAGCCTCCATTGACTCCGTGGGAAAGCCCCCAACCCATGTTTGCCATAAGGGTTTGAGTGTCTGAGTCTGATATGCCACAGGGCACTAGGCCAGTGTAGAATAATATACCCGTATCGGCAAAATATAGTTTTGAGAAATAAGTTGTCTGAACTCATGCCTTCTTCGGGGAACCACCTAACATATCTTTATGCCCTATATTTTAGCCTTTTTGAACATGTATTATTCTGAATTCAAAATCATGAGAATCTGATAGAAATTTGATTTTTATACTAGTCTGTGCCTGTTATGGCATTGTCTGATTTGGTATCGTCATACCAAGACTTGCAAGTCGAATAATTATGTCATAAAGTGCCATGTCTGATTATTTCATTCTAAACAATATTTAGGCCACTTGAACATGCATATAGTATAAGAAAATTCATATCTCAAATCATAAGTCAAAATCATGCAAAGGCTTTCCATTCATTCAATAATTAAAATAAGTGGTGGCCAATTTCTCCAAAACATTCCTGAAGTTTCTTCATTTATCAATCTCAATATTTTAAACCATAATAACATTCCTCTCTCCCATTCTTAATTATCATAAAATTCACAGAAGATAATTATCATCTTGATTTCCTTCCTTAAAACCATGAAATATAAGGATTCATAACTTGTAAATCAAGTAACGAAGTAATAGGAGAGGAGGAGATTCGATATTTCATGCTCTCAATTCTCAATTCAAAGTTTCAATGCATACATACATATATACTAATCAAATAACTTTCAAGGGAAGGCCTAAAGACCAAAACAATATTCTCAAGCATTCTAAAACATGATTATAATTGTGAATCCAAAACCCTTTTTTGTAAAATCATGATTTCTAAACCTTTTACATAATTAAAAGAATTTACTATGCCCATGTAGTATTTAGGAAACCCCACGTACCTTATGTTGTTTAGGAGGAAGAGTGGATCCCAAATTTCACCTTAGTTCTTGAAACTATTAACTTGCAAAGATGAGCTCTTGATCTTAAAAGAAGAGGCTAGGGTTTTCAATTGATGTTAAGAGAGTTATTTTTCATGAAAACCAACCTAAAGTGTTGTTATGATGTTTTAATCTCATGTTTGGGGCGTATTAGAATAACGAAAAATGATCCAATTGCCCTTAAAAATACGGATTTTAAAAGCTGAAACAACTGTGTATCAACGCGATTGGTGATGTGGCACATCAACGGCATCGACATGATACCTAACGCGTCGCACCCTAATTGTGCCAAGCCTCAGTACTTTTGCCTGGCAGTTCTTGCTAAAAAATTTACCAACGTGATGGGCGACGTGGTGTACCAAGATTGTGTTGGTCCACTATTTTGGGACAACAAACAAGGTTTAAACGCAGCCCAAAAAATCCAAAACTTATCCGGAAACACCTAATGACCTCCCGAATAATGAACAAGCTAGCATATCAACTATTGAGGGTCGGTAAGGTTGAGAATTAGATCATCAACTATTAGGAGCTCAAAATTACTAAGTCTCTTTTTACTCTTCGAGTATTTTGAAGATGCTATCCTCTGAAACATGGCTCTAGGTGACATCAAGTCGAACAAAACTATGGGGCGTTACATTATCCCCCCTTGGGATCATTCGTTCCTAAATGATGAATTAGAAAATCGGCAATCACGAGTTTAACATACTAAGGAAAATAATGAAGGAGGAATATGGAGAGAAATTGAATAGTACCTTTTATGACATCACCCATTGACTCAAAGATGTTTGGATACCTAGATCACATGTCATCTTCTGATTCCCAAGTAGCTTCCTCAACTTTTTGATTCTTCCACAGTATCCTAACCGAGACTATTTCCTTGTTCCTCAACTTTCTAACTTGGCGATCCAAGATTTCAATAGGCTCTTCTTCGTAAGACAAGGATTCTGTCACCTTGATATCCTCTGTAGGCAACACTAAGGAATGGTCTCCAATACATTTCTTCAACATGGATATGTGGAATACCGAGTGAACAGAACTCAGATTTGCAGGCAACTCTAATTTATACGCAACCCCACCTATCCTTATCAAAATTTGGTATGGCCCTATATAGCGAGGACTAAAATTTCCTTTCTTCTCGACATGCATAACTCCCTTCATAGGAGAGACTTTGAGAAACATTCAATCACTAACCTCAAATTCTAATTCCCTTCTTCTAACATCATCATAGGACTTCTGACGACTTTGAGCTATTTTAAGTTGTTCTCTAATGATTTTCAATTTTTCCATCGCTTGATATACAAGATCAGGCCCAAAAAACCACGTTTCAACTACTTCATACCACCCTATTGGCGACCTACATCTTCTCCCATACAATGCTTTAAAAGGATCCATCTTAATACTAGCATGGTAGCTATTATTATATGCTAAATCTATCAATGGTAAGTGATCTACCCAACTACCTTTAAAGTCAATTACACAGGCCCTCAACATATCCTCAAGGGGATGAATGGTGCGTTCGGCTTTCCCATCAGTTTGAGGGTGGAAAGCAGTACTCAGGTTTACTTGGGTACCTAAACCCCTCAGAAAGAATTTCCAAAACTGCAAAGAGAATTGCGTACCTCGGTCAGATATGATGGATACAGGTGACCCATGCAAAAGAACTACTTCTACAATGAATAGCTTAGCATAATAATCTCCCGAATAGTTAGTTCTGATAGGCAAAAAATGAGCGGACTTGGTCAGTCGATCCATAATTACCCAAATAGAATCATACTGATTTCGAGACCTCGGAAGTACCGTAGTGAAATCCACATTTATCATCTCCCACTTCCATAAAGGCAAAGCTATCTCTTTGGAAGTACCACCTGGCCTCAAATGTTCCACTTTAACTTGTTGAAAATTCAAACACTTGGAAACAAAGTCAGCCACATCACGTTTCATATTATTCCACCAATATATAGCTTTTAGATCATGATATATTTTTGTAAAGCCTGGGTGAACAACATACCTAAAAGTGTGAGCTTCATCAATGATTCTTTTCCGCAAACTATCTAAATCTGGCACACATAATCTACCCTAATATCTCAGAATCCCATCACCACCGATTTCAAAAGACATCACCTTCTGCTACCCTACATCTTTCTTAATTTGCATCAAAATAGGATCTTTAGCCTGCTTCTCTTTAACTTCTACACAAAGGGAAGATTTAGCTATCTCATGAACAACTACTCCTCCATATTTAAAATCCAAAAGTCGCACCCCTAGATTTGGAAGTCGGTGAATATCCTTCACCATCTCCCTCTTTCATTCCTTAATATGAGAAAGGTTGCCCATAGATAATCTGTTGAGGGTGTCGGCTACCACATTCGCCTAGCTTGGATAATAGTGCAGGATCATGTCATAATCCTTCAAAAGTTCCATCCAATGCCTCACTGGAGATTTAATTCTTTCTGCGAGAAAACATACTATAAACTTTTGTGGTAGTAAATATATCAACATGTACCCCGTAAAGATAATGCCGCCTGATTTTAAGCGCAAACACCACAGCCGCTAACTCTAAGTCACGGGTGAGGTAATTTCACTCATACACTTTCAATTGCCTAGATGCATAAGCCACCACCTTACCATGCTGCATAAGTACACACCTAAGTCCCACTTGGGATGTATCACTATAATAACAAAACCCTCTGTACCTTCAAGAAGAGTCAGAATAGATGAAGTAGTCAACTTGTCTTTCAACATCTCAAAACTATTCTCACAGGAGTCAGATCACAAAACTTAACCTTTTTTTGTGTCAACTTAGTAAGTCGAACAGCTGTCATGAACCAAACTAGGGCCTAGCCGTGATGGACATCCCAAACCATGAAGGCCCAGAATACCTTTCTTTATCTGGTAATCATGCACAACATTGACATAATAAAACAAGATGCGGAAACATAATCTTCTACGGAAACATGATCAATTTTGAATTCAACATAAGTATGGAAACTATAAATCAACTACATCTAAATAACATCTGACTCAGTCTGCAAAATCTCTACTACATAAAAATTTGATAACTATCTGAAACTGGGACAAGGCCCCAGTAGACTAAAACTGAAATAAGAGATATAATTTGAAAAGACAAGACTTCTGGAATAGAGAAGTCTCACCCCTGCACAATCTGATCAGCTGTCTGAATTATCTACTGCTTACCCTAGACTGAGCCTCGAAACCTGAGAGGTAGAGGGAGGGGGGTCAATATAGATATACTGGTACGCGGAGGGTATCCAAAATAATCATTTATTATTCAACATATATGAGAGCAATTTAAAATAGTTCATAAGTATATCATATAGTAAGAATTTACATGGGCATTTTTAAAGACTCTGTAAAAATCATCACAACTCTGAGAAATCTGTGTTACTTCTACACTAGGTGGTATACCCTACAACTCTAAAAAATTTCGTGGGCTATATGGAAACTGCCATTAACTCGGTAGTGAAGCCCCCAACCCAAGTGTTCTATAAGGGTCAGAGTTTCTGAATCTACTATGCCACACGGCCGTCGCCAGCGTACAATAATAACCTACCTGTATTGGAAAATATGATTTCAGGTTAAGAGTTGCTTGAACTCATGCCTTCTTCGGGTAACCACCTAACCCTCTTTAAGCCCATTTTTAAAACTCTATCAAAACATGCAGTCTCTAAAAACATGCTCGAAAACATAATCTGTTGTGGCATAAATACATAAGGTATCGCCATACCATTGACTTACAAGTCACATCTCTGAGTCATTATTAGTCTATCGTAAATCTCTATTTTCAAAACACAAGATTTGGGACCACCATTTCAATAATTAAATTCAAAGAAACTCTTTCTCAAACCTAATGAAAACACATGCAAGGAACTCATCTTTGTCAAGTATTTCAACTGTACAGTACAAAGTGGTCATGTCAAAGTTCTCAATTCACATGCAATTCTTTCTCTTAAAAATGAGAACACATTTATATCAAGAAACACCCTCTCAAAAATTTTAAATCTTTCTCAAATGCTATAATATTGTGAAAATATATTTCAAATCACAAAAGCATAATCTTTAATTCAATACACGAGAGGGAGTTCATAATTTATCCTCTCAACGATCTTAAATCTCAAATTCCATACATATATGTATACATGTAAATCAATTTAGGGGATATGACCACAAGATCAAAACAGTAATAACATTAAAACATTCGGAGTATGTAATTTAGAACATAGATTCAAAAACCCCTTTGAAATTCATGAATAAAAATCTAAAAATCATGCTCTAATGGTTTTGAGCCCATGTAGTTTTTAGGATAAACCCCACGTACCTTTATCTATAAATTTAAAGGATGATTCTTGATGCTCACGGCTTGGGGATTCCAAATCTTCAATTTGTTTTGAAAACCCACAGTTGAATCTTGATTTATTTAGATTATTAATATGGAACCCTAGAGAGTGTTCTGGAATATTTTTGGTGAATGTATGAGTAATATGCTCAATTAGGTTTGAAATCTTGTGTTTGGACTGATAATGGTGTGGGAAAATACCCAATATACCTTTAATGAGACCGGTATTAAATATAACTGGGAGCCCAATTTCATGGGCCACCACGATGTGCCACTATCGCGGTGGCTCACTGGAAATTGACGAATGGGAATTTGGCCCACTCCACGATGCGCCACCATTGCGGAGTCCCATTGGAAATTGACCATTTTCATTTACCCCCTCTCTGCGACACGCCAAGGATAGGAATGATAGTGTTTTACGACTAGGACTAAAATTAACTATAACTCCTTCACTGAGTGTCCATTTTGGATGCATCTTATGTCGATGGAAAACTTATTCAATCATCTACATAATGATAAGTTAAAATCTAAGGGATTCCATAGGAAAATAAGTATAAATCATTCTAGAAGCCAATGCTTGATATTTTAGGGACAAATTTAGCTAAGAAAACTTTGGGGCGTTACAACAGCTATGGAAGAAAAACTCTCTACTAACCTTCTGTAATACCCTGCCAAATCCAAGAAGCTCCGAATGTCGGTTGGAGTCATGGTTCTGGGCCATTTTCTCACTGCCTCAACCTTTTGGGGATCAACCTTAATCCCATCGATAGACACAATATGCCCCAAGAAAGTAATAGCCTTAAGCCAAAATTTACACTTGGAAAATTTTGCATTCAACCTATGATCTTTGAGGGTCTGAAGGATAATTTGGAGGTGATTGGCATGGTCCTCTTCACTCTTAGAATAAATTAAAATATCATCAATGAAAACTATGTCAAACAGATCTTGAAACTGAAGAAATACCCTATTCATTATGTCCATGAAAGCTACAGGGGCGTTAGTCAACCCAAAGGATATGACTAAGAATTTGTAATGACCGTACAGGTTCAAAAAGTTGTTTTGGGAATATCTGACACTCGAATCTTTAACTGATGGTACCCCGAACAAAGGTCTATTTTTGAAAAGTATTTAGCACCCTGAAGTTGGTCAAAGAGATCATCAATTCTATGAAGAGGATATTTATTTTTAATAGTGACCTTATTCAGCTGACGGTAATCTATGTACAAATGCAAGGAACTGTCTTTCTTTCGCACAAAAAGTATAGGTATGCCCTAGGGAGAAATACTAGGACGGACAGAACCTTTGTCTGGAAGGTCTGATAGTTGTTCTTTCAACTCTTTTAGCTCTGCAAAAGCCATTCTATATGGCGGAATAGAAATGGGACTGGTATCTAGCATTAAATCAATACCAAAATCTATCTCCCTATCAGGTGGTATTCCTGGAAGATCATCGGGAAAGACTTGTGGAAATTTGTTAACCACAGGGACAGACTGAAGAGAAGGACTTTCAGTATCTGAATCTTTAACCCGAATAAGATGATACAAACAACCTTTAGAAATAAGCTTACAAGCTCTGAGGTAAGATATGAATTTCCTTCTAGGTGCTAAAGAATTCCCCTCCCATTCTATCATCGAGCTCAAACCCAAAACCAACAGCCATATATAGGGTCACATAAGCCAAGGTAGACCCGGGATCAAGTAACACATACACATCATGAGAGAAAATTTGTAACGTACCCGTTACTACATCTGGTGAGGCCTCTTCCTCCTGGAGATTTGACAAAGCATACAATTGGTTGCGACCGCTCCTGACAGCTGAAGTGGTGCCCTTTTGAGATGGCAGTGGCATAGAAGAATTTGCCTGTGACTTAGCACCAAAAACATTCCTTCTTGCAAAAGAACAATATCTCTGGAAGTGACCTGATTGACCACATGAATAGCATACCAGTGCGCCCAGCTGACACCTCTTATAAGACCCCACAAAATCTTGCATTTAAATTCATCTCATGTAGCTCCTTAAAAATCTTTATAAGTTCCAAGAATTAGAAAATTTTTCTAATTTTTCAACACTTAGTCTAATTTTAGACCTCCAAACTTTGGGGATTTATTTGACGACCTTCTTGACCTCTAATTTTTTATTTTCAAGTTGTGTTGCAATGGGACAAGGTCGTAGTCCCGGGTGAGTTTTGGAATTTTTGGAGTAGCGTAAGGGCATGTTTGGTGTGATAAACTAGTAGCCAAAGGCTATGAAGGGGTGCCACCCATGGTATAGAATTTATGGGCAATTTAATACCAAAGGCCCCGCGTAGGTTGTATAAGGCGCTACCCAAGGCGCCGCCCAGGGTACAAAAGGCTCTACTAAAGGCGTTGCCTTTTGTGTAGCCTTTGTACCCAATTTTCAGCACTTCACCTCTGTGTTTTCAAGGGTAGTTTGGTCAATTTTTCCACCCTATATAAGCCTTATAACACATGATTAAGGCCCCAAAACACCGAAATATACTTCTTTTCATAAATTTCTCTCAAGAACAAGAACAAGGGTTTCAATTTGAAGACCCAAATCAAAGAGATTTCACCGTAGATCGTTCAAGAACTTCCATCTAAGGTATGCGTGTGTTGATTTATGGATTCGTTTCATCCATAAAGCTCAAGAACCCTCTTTTAAATTATGAACCATGCTATTTTGTTTTGGGTTGATTATGTTTGTGTGATTGTTGTTATACAACTCCCAAGTTAGAATCTTTATGTGAGGTTCATGATACCATGATATTATGTGAATTGAAACTTGTGAAATTGGATTGAATTGCGGTGTTTTGATTCATTAATTGATAGCCACACCTATGCCCTAGTTTGTGCATGCAAAGTGTTTGATAAAATGCTTAAAGGAATAGAAACCATGCAAGCTAGCTAGAATTTGATTTAAATGTCAAATGTATGCTATTCTCTTATATTCAAAAGGATTCCATGCTATTGTCGTGCAATGCATATATTGATAGGAGGACATGATGTTAGAACATGAAATTTATGGATTCAATTATATGGATCCTCACCATGAACAAGAATAGGATAACTATGTGTAGTATGAAATCCCCTACTTATGGCATTATGAATTGTGAACTTTGTTCCTATGATCAAGAAGTGTCATGAGATGCCAGTTTCCTTCCATCGAGTCCCGGGGGTACTTGTACCCGAAATATTAGCTGTGTGTCTAGAGCCATGTCATGTTTTCATGATACTCTCAGTCAGTCAATTGTCAGATATCAGTAGTATTCCGTCAGTTAATAAAATTCAGTAATTTAATCCATGTTCAGTTTAGTAAATCATATTCAGTTTCTATTCAGATAAGAGTTGCCTGTTATATGAGGGTTACTCCCATATTGTCCTTACCAGTGGCACGATATTGAAACCCTTCAAATCAGGGCATAGATTGGACCCCAGCTCAGCTCTTATAACACATTTGGGGCATGTCGGTTAGATAACAACTTCCTATAGTTTCATGTTACAGAATAAGGACTGTCAGATATACTCAATCAGTTTCAGTAATAGAACTCAGATAGTTCTTCAGATTTTAAGACTGTCACATACAGTCAACTCAGATACGTTATGGAACTCAGATAGTTTCATTAGATTCAGGACTGTCAGATACAGTCACCCACATTATCAGTATTCAGATTCAATAATCATGTTATCAGAATGTCTGATATAGTTACATATTTATGCATGCACTCTCACGTTCATGTTTGATAATCAGTTAGCATTAATCATGGATATGATCTCCTGCATATAGCCTACCTCATATGTACACTCAGTATATTCCACTGTACTGATGCATTTGCGCTATGGTGTTTTCTTTTTATGTTACACCATAGGTTCAGAGACACGAGTTCCAAATTAGCAGTAGATCCCAATCTCAGCAGTTAGAGTTAGAAGTGAGTCCTCATCCTTTGAGGACAGGATATTTTTCTATTATCTCATTTATTTAATTTATTTTGTTGGAGTTAGTTGGGGACATGTCCTATCATATCCTTATTCAGATTATTCTGACAGTAGAGACTTTCAGACTAGATGCAGATTAGATTTCACACTATCATATTTTAAACTTCAGTATTTTCAATTTTATTTTGGGTATTCTATTACCCCACACAGATGTTACGTTATTCATTTATGTTTAGTACTAAACCTTATGGCCTTTCAGTGCATATTTCTGCATTATCATGTTATATTATAAAGTGTATAGGTACAGATATCAGTCATGGGTTAGTTTATGGTCCTTTAGGGTCATGAGTATCGTGTAGCACTTTGGGTACCAGATTTAGGGAATTACAAACTTCTTATCAGAGCCTAAGGCTCAATAGAGTCCTAGGAAGTTTGAAAGCCGCATCTAGTAGAGTCTTATACCTGGGTATGTTGAAGACACATTTATGTGTAGGAGGCTATGAGGTGTTTTAGGAACAATTTCCCTTCTTTAAGTATTCATGTCATGCCAGTAAGCATAATTTCAAGTCAATCTCTCAGTTTAATCGACTTCTTCTTTTTGTTTTAGAATATGCCTCCTGAAAGAAGAAATGAAAATCAGTCAGTTCCTCAGCCCGAAGAACCTTTGGGAGATCATGTCTATCTTGCGGAGTTCAGAGGTGCATTCACAACTCTTGCTCAATCAGTTGCCGCTCAGAATGAACGACCAACAATTATTACAGCCAACCCAATGGCCAACTCAGCCACAGCTAGGATTCGGGACTTCACCCAAATTAATCCTCTGTCCTTCCTCGAGTCAAAGGTAGATAAGGACCCTCAGGAATTCATTAATTAGGTTTAGAAGGAGACAGACATCATGGGGGTGACTACTGTTGAGATTGCTGAGCTAGCTGTATATCAGCTGCAGGATGTGGCTCATGCTTGGTTCAAACAATGGAAGTTAGAGAGGTCAGATGATGCAGGTCCAATAGAGTGGGAGGAGTTTGTCTGATATCCCAAATCAGAAGGGCGCCACCTCCAGTGCTACTAGTGGGCAATGCCCAAATCATCTTTATTCTCTTCAGACTCGAAAGGATCAAGAAAATTCTCCTGATTTAGTTACTGGTATGTTACAAATCTTTTATATGCATGCTTATGCTTTTCTAGATCTAGGAGCCTCTTTGTCTTTTGGTATTCCTTATATAGCAGCTAATTTTGGAATCAGCCCCAAAATTCTAGCAGAGTCCTTTTCAGTCTCTACCCCAGTGGGTAAAACCATCATATCTCGGCGAGTATATAGGAATTACCCAATTATGATCTTTCTGAAAGTTACGTCAGCAGACTTAGTCAAATTAGAGATGACTGATTTTGATGTCATTGTCGGCATAGATTGGCTTAATTCCTGCTATTCCATAGCTAACTGCAAAAAAAGAATAGTCCAGTTACAGTTTCCAAATAAACCCATCCTTCAGCATTCAGAGGTCAACTTGTTTCCTACCTTCAGGTACGGAAAATGATATCTAAAGGATGTGTCTATCATATTGTTTATATTAAGGATTCCAAGTTCAAGACTCCTAGTCTTGATTCAGTTGTAGTTGTTAATGAATACTCAGATGTCTTTCCCAAAGATCTTCCAGGAATTCCTCCCAAAAGAGAAATAGACTTCAGAATCGATCTCTTTCTAGATACTCAGCACATATCAATTCTACCATACAGAATGGCACCAGCAGAACTCAGAGAATTGAAAGAATAGTTGAAGGATCTCTTAGCTAAGGGATTTATCAGACCCAGTATTTTCTCGTGGGTACTCCGGTATTATTCATACATAAGAAAGAATGTTCTCTTAGAATGTGTATATACTACCGTCAACTCAATAAAATCACGGTCAATAACAATTATCCACTTCTTAGAATCGATGACTTATTTGATCAACTTTAGGGTGCTAGCTATTTCTCTAACATAGACCTCAGATCCAGCTATCATCAGCTCAAAGTTAGAGAATGTAACATTCCAAAAATAGCTTTCCATACTCGATATGGTCACTTTGAATTCTTAGTCATATCATTTGGTCTTACCAATGTCCTATCCACTTTTATGGACTTGATGTACCGTGTGTTCAAGAAGTACTTAGACATGTTCATCATAGTTTTCATAGATGATATTCTGGTCCAATCCCACAGTGAGCATGATCATGTAGACCATCTTAGAACAGTACTTTAGACTCTCAAAGATCATCAGCTATTCACCAAATTCAGTAAGTACAAACTTTGGCTAAGGTCAGTAGCATTCCTTGGTCACATTATTTTTGGTGATGGAATTAGAGTAGATCCTCAAAAGACCAAAGCAGTAAGAAACTATCCTCGCCCTGTCTCTCCATCAGATATCAGGAGTTTCTTAGGTTTGGCTTGCTATTATAGATGGTTTGTTGAGGGATTTTATTTTATTGCATCCCCTATGTCTAGATTGACTCTGAAGAAAGTCAAGTTTCAGTGGACAAATCCTTGCGAGAAGAGTTTTCAAGAATTGAAGACTCGACTCACCTCAGCTCCAGTGTTAGCTCTTCCAGATGGTCCAAATGGGTTCATAGTGTATTATGATGCATCCAGAGTAGGTTTGGGTTGTGTCCTCATGTAGCATGGTAAGTTTATATCCTACGCCTATAGATATCTTAAACCCCATGAGAAGAATTATCTTACTCATGATCTTGAGTTAGCATTCGTAGTCTTTTCCTTGAAGATTTGGAGACATTATCTCTATGGAGTTCATGTAGATATCTTCACAGACTATAAGAGTCTTCAGTATGTCTTTTCTGAAAAAGATCTCAATCTTCATCAGGTGGTTAGAGCTCTTGAAGAATTATGACATGAGTGTTCTTTATTATACAGGCAAGGCCAATGCACTGGCCGACGCTCTCAGTAAACTGTCCATGGGTAGTGTTTCTCATGTTGAGGATAGTAAGAAGAAATTAGCGCAGGAAGTCCATCAGTTTACCAAACTAGGTGTTCGCTTAGTTGAATCTTCAAATTGCGGTGTATGTGCTCAGAGTAGCTAAGAATCATATCTAGTTTCTGAGGTGAAAGAAAAGCAAGATAGAGATTCCAGCCTAGTCAAGTTAAAAGAAATAGTTCAGGATCAGAAAATAGAGCTTTTCTCCCAAGGAGAAGATGGTGTTCTTCATTGTAAGGGCCATCTGTGTGTTCCAGAAGTAGATGACATAAGGCAGCGAATTCTTACAGAAGCGCATTGTGTGCGTTAGTTTATTCATCTAGGGGCCATAAAGATGTACCGCTACTTATGGGAGATCTATTAGTAGAGTGGGGTGAATAGAGATGTTCCATAGTGTATGGCTAAGTGCTCTACATGTCAGCAGGTTAATATAGAGCATTAGAAGCCTAGTGGGTCCTTGCAGGAGTTCAGTATTCCTACTTAGAAGTGGGAAATTGTGATCATAGACTTCATGACGGGTTTGGTTCAAACTTGTCATCAGTATGATTCAGTTTGGGTCATTATAGACAGAATGACCAAGTCAACTCATTTCCTTCTAGTTCATACCTTTTATTCAGATGAGGATTATGCCAAGCTCTACATCATGGAGTTGATCAGATTGCATGGTGTTCTGTTATCTATTATCTCAGACAGAGGTACCTACTTTACCTCCTATTTCTAGAAAGTATTCCAAAAGGGTCTTGGTACCCAAGTTCATCTCAGTACAGCCTTTCATCCTCGTATAGATGGTCAATCAGAAAGAATCATTCAAACTTTAGAAGATATACTATGGGTATGTGCAATTGATTTCAAAGGAAGTTGGGATGACCACTTTTGATTGAGTTTGCATACAACAACAATTATCATTCAGTATTCAGGTGGCTCTATTTGAATCTCTCTATGGTATGAGATATAGATCTCCAATTGTTTGGTTCGAAGTTAGTGAGGCCTCAGTCATAGGTCCTGACTTAGTATTTGATACCTTAGAAAAAGTCCATCTAATCAAAAAAAGACTTCGGGCTGCTCAGAGTAGACAGAAGTCTTATGCAGATGTTTTAGAAAGGACCTCGAGTTTGCGATTGGTGATTATGTCTACCTCAAGATATCTCTCATGAAGAGAGTGAAGAGATTCGGCAAGAAGGGAAATCTCAATCCCCAATATGTTGGTCCCTTCAAGATTCTCAGTCATTTCGGCAAGGTAGCTTATGAGCTTGAATTACCTTTAGATCTAGCCTCAGTTCATCCAGTATTCCATATATATTTGCTCAAGAAGTGCATAGGTGACCTATCAGTTGTAGTCCCTATTCAGAGTATTAATATCCAGAACAGCCTCTCCTATAAGGAAATTCTAGTCGAAATTCTTGATTATCAAACTCGTAGATTGAGGAACAAAGAAGTCCCTCTAGTTAAAGTTCTTTGGCAAAATTAGTCCGTCGAGGGAGCTACTTGGGAAATAGAAGTAGACATGCATACCGAGTATCCTCACCTATTCCTCGCCAACTCAGATCAAGCTCAAGGTAACAGTTCTCCTTAAGCTTATTCAGCTTCACATTCAGTATTTGGTACAAACTTGGTACTTGATTTCATGCTCATGTACCCATTATGAACTTTATATCAAGTACCATTGCATATTTAGTCATGCATTCATGCATCAGCTCAGTTATATAATCATGCATCAGATATGCATTCTCATTGCGAGAACTTCAGTTATCAAAAACCTTAGTCATGCATTTATGAATCAGTTACACATACATCAGATATGCATATTCAGTATGATATATTAAGTTTATCAGTCATGTCAATCATGAGATCATGTTTTAGTCATTCATGTTCAGTTCATGTTCATCTTATGGTTTCCCCTCTCAGTCAGTCCCATTCGAGGATGAATGTTCCTAAGGGGCAGATATTGTAAGTCCCCACAAAATCTTGTATTTAAATTCAGCTCGTTTAGCTCCTTGAAGCTCTTTACAAGTTTCAAGACTTAGAAAAGTTTGCTAATGTTTTCAACACTTAGTCTCATTTTAGACCTTTGAACTTTGGGGATTTACTTAACGACCTTTATAACCTTCGATTTTTTATTTTCAAGTTACGTTGAGATGGGGCAAGGTCGTAATACATCCCGGGTGAGTTTCAGAATTTTTGGAGTAGCGTAAAGGCACGTTTAGTGTGCCAAACCAATAGCCAAAGGATATGAAGGGGTGCCGCCCATGGTATAGTATTTCTGGGAAATTTAATACCAAAGGCGCCACACAGGTTGCACAAGGTGCTACCCAAGGTACCATCCAGGGTACAAAAGGCTCTACCAAAGGCGCCGCCCTTTGTGTAGCCTTTGTACCCAATTTTCAGCATTTCACCTCCGTGTTTTCAAGGGCAATTTGGTAAATTTTACCACCCTATATAAGCCTTATAACACGTTATTAAGGCCTCAAAATACCAAAATATACTTCTTTTCATAAATTTCTCTCAAGAACAAGAACAAGGGTTTCAATTTGAAGACCCAAATCTAAGAGATTTCACCGTAGATCATTCAAGAACTTCCATCTAAGGTATGCATGTGTTAATTTATTTATTCCTTTCATCCATAAAGCTCAAGAACCCTCTTTTAAATTATGAATTATGCTATTTTGTTATGGGTTGATTATATTTGTGTGATTGTTGTTATACAACTCCCAAGTTAGAATTTTTATGGGAGGTTCATGATACCATGCTATTATGTGAATTGAAACTTGTGAAATTGGATTGAATTGCGGTGTTTTGATTTATTAATTGATATCCATACCTATGCCATAGTTTGTGCATCCAAGGTGTTTTATAAAATGCTTAAAGGAATAGAAACCATGAAAGCTAGCTAGAATTTGATTTAAATGTTAAATGTATGATATTCTCTTATATTCAAAAGGATTCCATGCTATTGTCTTGCAATGCATATGTTGATAGGAGGACATGATGTTAGAATATGAAATTTATGAATTCGATTATATGCATCCTCACCATGAACAAGAATATGATAACCATGTGTAGTATGAAATCCCCTACTTATGGCATTATGAATTGTGAACTTTGTTCCCATGATCAAGAAGTGTCATGTGATGTCATTTTCCTTCCATCGAGTCCTGGGGGTACTTGTACCCAAAACATTAGTTGTGTGCCTAGAGCCATGTCATGTTTTCATAAGACTCTCAGTCAAGCTATGAATCCTTAGACTTCAAACAGTCTTATAACTCAGGAAAATACCATGATCTCCTGAACTCAGTCAGTTGTCAGATATCAGTAGTATTTCGTTAGTCAACAGAATTTAGTAATTTAGTCCATGTTCAGTTTAGTAAAACATGTTCAGTGTCTATTCATATGGGAGTAGGTATTAGCACCGAGTGAACCCAAGGATGGGAATTCGCCTGTTATATGAGGGTGTGATTCTTAAAAGCAATCCTAGCATTCCAGAATTATGTAGCTAGTATAGGTTGAGACATCATAGCCTAGTATATGAGGGTATATGAGGTGGTTTAACTTTCTATATAAAGGTTCCCACCGTTCTCATTAGATTTACGTGTTATATGAGGGTTATTCCCATGTTGTCCTTACCAGTGGCGCAGTATTGACACCCTTCCAATCATGGCATAGATTGGACTCCAACTCAGATCTTATAGCATATTTGGGGCATATCGGTTAGATAACTACTTCCCACAGTTTTATGTTACAGAATCAGGATTGTCAGATATAGTCAATCAGTCTTAGTAATAAAACTCAGATAGTTCTTCAGATTTCAAGACTGTCAGATACAGTCAACTTAGATACAGTATGAAACTCAGATAGTTCCATCAAATTCAAGAATGTCAGATACAGTCACCCATGTTATCAATATTCAAATTCAGTAATCATGTTATCACGGTGTCAGTTATAGTTACGTATTTATGCATCCACTCTCACGTTCATGTTAGATAGTCAGTTAGCATTAATCATGTATGTGATCCCCTACATATAGCCTACCTCAAATGTATACTCAGTACATTCCATTGTACTGACGCATTTGCACTATGGTGCTTTCTTTTTAAGTTACACTATAGGTTCAGAGACACGAGTTCTAGATCAGCATTAGATCCCATTCTCAGCAGTCAGAGTTAGAAGTGAGTCCTCATCCTTTGAGGACATGATATTTCTCAATTATCTTATTTATTAGTATATTTTGTTGGAGTTAGTTGGGGACATGTCTCATCATCTCCTTGTTCAGATTATTCAGATAATAGAGGTTTTCAGACTAGATGCAGATTAGATTTCAGACTATCATATTTCATACTTTAGTATTTTTAGTTTTATTTTGGGTATTATATTACCCCACATAGATGTTACGTTATTCAATTATGTTCAGTATTGAACCTTATGGCCTTTCAGTGCATGTTTCCGCATTATTATTTTATATTATGCAGTGTACAGGTACAGATATCAGTCATGGGTTATTTTGTGGTCCTTTGAGGTCATGAGCACCATGTAGCATTTGAGTCCTAGATTCTGGGTGTTACACCTCCCTAGATGATGCTTACCGCAAGTCTCACACTGTAAAAATGTATGATGCTGCTGAGCTACACTTTCCTGGGACTTGATATCATGTGCCCTAGATCCATGATTATTCTGAAAATTCTGAGATCGTTGGTCAACTTTGGGTCTGGATACTAGGGCGCTGGCTGCAGACTGCATATTACCCTAAAAATTTTTCTTTTGCCATCTGTTACCCCAATTACCACTCTGCTGCTGACTGTGGCTCTGGTCTATTATTCTAGCCCTCTTGGCCTTCCGGTCCTTCTCCCTAGATTCAGTGATTCTCTTTTTCTGCTCTGTAACCTACTATATGTGGACTGACAGTCTGGAGAAGTGCATGTCCCTATTAAGCATTGCCCCTTGCATTCAAGCACTAAGTCATCTGAAGGGCCGGATGTAAATTTCCTCATACGGGCTCTCATATTACCAGCAAACTTTGGAGCATAACGGGCTAGTTGGTTGAATCTCAGAGTGTACTCCTTGACACTCATTTTTCCTTGCTTTAGGTTTATAAACTCTTCAGCTTTGGCCTCCCTCAACTCTAGAGGAAAGAATCGATCTAGGAAGGCTTCTACAAACTCGCCCCATACTGTGGGATCAGTATTCTCACCCTTTGAATCTTTCCACTCGTTATACCACTGATTCACAACTTTTTAAGATGATAAGCTGCTAATTCCACCCCTTACACCTCATCTACATGCATCACCCTGTAAATTTTCTCCATCTCATCCACAAACTCCTGTGGATCATTCTCTACCTTCGTACCCAAAAATCTAGGTGGGTTCATCCACATAAACTGACCCACTCTAGTAGTCTCAGCTACGCCAAACGTAGAGCCTACATCCTCTGACAGTTGGGCATGTGTGGCCACCAACTACACAATCATATGTATTGACTGCCTGAATTTTGTGTTTGATACCTCTCTCTCATAAGATTGGGTGCGGTTAGTCCCCGATCGGGGAGCTCTAGGTTCCCTGGCTGGGATGGTCTGAGTAGGTAGGACTCTGGAGTAATAACAACTTCTGGATTCTGAGATCTATTGTGTGTCCTCATCCCATAAGTGGGACAGACCTCATCAGTCTGGGCATTTTAATCGTTAGAGCGACGTGGAGGCATGGCTGCTTCTCTGAAATGCAAGAGATTATTGATTAGAGAATAGATTAGACTCTAAAGCATGAACTAAATCACAAAGAGGAGAAACATTCCTAAACGCCTTGTAGCCTCCTGCTTATAAGTATTTCACGCTACACACCCATAAAAAAGACTCTACCCGATACGATTTTGCAGACACCCTGGGACCATGAATAGTCATCCGATACCAAGTTTATCATAACCCGAGCTGGGGCCCTGGCTATGATGAGCATCCCAAACCATGAAGGCTTGAGATCTCTTCTAACTTGTAATCACATACACCATTCATATATCAAAAAAGAAAGTTCAAAAAATAAAAAATAAAATGAAATCATGATCATAAATCTGAAATCTGTTCAACAGTACGAAAATAGGTTTTTCAACATAAAAGAAACATCTTTTTCTATTTGTGAAATCTCTACTACATAAGACATCAAAACTTGTCTGAATCTAGGACAATCCCCCAGTAGACCAATACCATAATAAATGATAAATGACTGAAAAAAATAGGCCTTTTGAAATATAGAAAGTTCACCAGCTACACTCTTCACTCCTGCCTAAAGAAATCTACTGCTTATCAGGACCCTAGATTGGGCCTCAGAACCTGGAAGGTAGGGGGTCAATACAAATGTACTGGCATACAGAGAAATCCAAAATAATGTGTTTATATATATATAATAAGTAAGAGCAAATCATAGATCATCATGCATGATATAGTTCAAAACACTTGGGCATATATTTAATAATCATAAAACGTTTATGTTAGTATAATTCAATTCTTTTTATTACTTCTAAGTTACATGGAACTCCCCTACAAGTCTGATATTCCACGGGCTATATGGAATCCACCATTGACTCGGCGGGGAAGCCTCCAACCCAAGTTTGCCGCAAGGGTTGGAGTGTTTGAGTCTGATACTCAACAGGGCACTAGGCCAGCATAGAATAATATACCCGTATTGGCAAAATATAATTTTGGACAATGAGTTGTCTGAACTCGTGTCTTCTTCGGGGAACCACCTAACATCTCTTTATGCCTTATTTTAGATTTTTTTGAACATGTACTATTCTAAATTCAAAATCATGAGAGTCTGATAGAAATTTGATTTCTATACTGGTCTGTGTCTGTTATGGCATTGTTTGATTTGGTATCGTCATACCAAGACTTGCAAGTCGAATAATTATGTCATAAAGTGTCATGTCTGATTATTTCATTCTAAACAATGTTCAGGCCACTTGATCATGCATATAGTATAAAAAAATTCATATCTCAAATCATAAGTCAAAATCATCCAAAGACTTTCCATTCATTCAACAATTAAAATAAGCGGTGGCCAATTTCTCAAAAACATTCTTGAAGTTTCTTCATTTATCAATCTCAACATTTTAAATCATAATAACATTCATCTCTCCCATTCTTAATCATCATAAAATTTACATAAGATAATTAGCATCTTGATTTCCTTCCTTAAAACCATGAAATGTAAGGATTCATAACTTGTAAATCAAGTAATGAAGTAATAGGAGAGGAGGATATTCAATATTTCATGCTCTCAATTCTCAATTTATAGTTTCAATGCATACATTCATACATATATACTAATCAAATCACTTTCAAGGGAAGGACTAAAGACCAAAACAATATTCTCAAGGATTCTAAAACATTATTATAATTGTAAATCCAAAACCCTTTTCGTAAAATCATGATTTCTAAACCTTTTGCATAATTAAAAAAATTTGCTATGCCGATGTAATTTTTAGGAAAATCCCACGTACCTTATGTTGTTTAGGAGGTAGAGTGGATTCCGAATTTCACCTTAGTTCTTGAAACTATTGACTTGCAAGGATGAACTCTTGATATTAAAAGAAGAGGCTAGGGTTTTCAATTGATGTTAAGAGAGTTATTTTTCATGAAAACTAACCTAAAGTGTTAATATGATGTTTTAATCTCGTGTTTGGGAAGTATTAGAATAAGGAAAAATGACCCAATTGCCCTTAAAAATGCAGATTTTAAAAGCTGAAACAACCGGCATCGACGCGATTGGCGACGCGGCACGTCAACGGCATCGAAGCGATACCCGAAGCGTCGTGCCCTAATCGTGCCAAGCCTCAGTACTTTTGCCGGGCAGTTCCTGCACAAAAATTGACCAATGCTATGGGAGATGTGGCGCGTCAAGATCGCGTTGGTCCACTGTTTTAGGACACCAAACAAGGTCTAAACGCGGCCCAAAAAATCCGAAACTTTTCCGGGAACACCTATTGACCTCCCGGATCATGAACTATCTAACATATCAACTATTAGGAGCTCAAAATGAATAAGTCCCTTTTTATACTTAGAGTATTTTCAAGATGCTAGCTTCTCAAACATGGCTCTAGGTGACATCAAGTAGAACAAAACAACGGGGCGTTACAGCTCCTTTTTATATTTTTTCACATTAATCATTTTACTACTTATTTGAGTAACTTTTATCATTGGAAATACCACACACAAATTAATCCAGAATGTCCAGTTTCCCTTGAAACAGTCTATTTCTAGAGCATATGGCGAAGCACATTTTCTTATTGATTCTTCTCTTTCTAATTCAATATTACTCGGTTTTTATATCAGCTGCTTCGTCAAATGAAACTGACCTACAAGCTTTACTAGCTTTCAAAAATCTTGCTGCAAGTCATTGTCATTTTTTGACCAATAATTGGACCGAGAATACTTCTTTTTGCTCTTGGTTTGGTGTCACTTGCAGTTAAAAAAGGCAAACGGTTGTACCCTTGTCTCTACCCAATATGCAACTTCAAGGCACAATTTCCCCCTCTTTGGCCAATTTGTCTTTTCTCAGTGTGCTCAATCTCAGGAACATCAGCATCCATGGTGGCATCCCTTACGGACTTGGCCACTTGCCTCGCTTGTGAGTGATTGATATTCAGAAGAATCATCTCCAAGGAAGTATACCAATAAGTCTATTTCAACATCAAGGAATTCAAGTAATTTCGTTGGCCTACAATAAACTCGGTGGTGAAATGTGGAAAGGTCCATGGTATGTCAACAATAGCCTCATGGGTATAATCTCTCCTTCGGTCGGAAATGCCACAAAATTGCTGAACTTATGTTTGGATGGGAATAAAATCAATGGCAACATTCCAAAGGAGACTGGTAATCTGAGCCAAGTTGTAGAGCTGTCCTAGTATGATAATGAATTGACAGGTTTCATTCCTGCAGCATTGTTTAATATCTCATCGCTATTTACCATACATCTGCAATTCAATAGCCTATCTGGTCCTCTCTTGCTTGATGACGAAAATATTGTCTCAAATCTGAAGTATCTAAGTATATATTTCAACCAAATTTCTGGTAACATTCCTTCTAACATATGCCAACTAACAGAGCTCGAAGTGTTGTCCTTATCTTTCAACAAAATAACTGGAAAAATACCCAAAAATATTGGTTGTTTATCCAAACTCGAGCACTTTTATATTGGTGATAATCAAATAAAAGGGACTATTCCCACTTCACTGGGCAATATTTCCGCTCTGCAAAATCTTAATTGTGGAAGAAATGGCATAGTGGGGAAAATTCCCTTGGAATTAGGGAAGCTATCAAATTTGAGGGTATTAAGCTTTGTGCTGAATTATAATCTCATTGGTGAAATTCCAGAGGCTATTTTCAATGTCTTCTTTGGAAATCATTAGTTTCAGTTACAACAACCTCTCAGGAAGAATTCCAACCACTATAGGTCTTCATCTTCCTAACCTTGAAAGACTTTACTTGGAACATGTTGGGAAGAAAATCAATCCCACATCGGAGAAATAGAGGAAGCATTTCCAATATTTAAGAGTCTCACCCAACTCCACTAGTATGAGGCCTTTTGGGAGGTGCCCTGATACCTTGTGTCGAAAGGCGGCGTGTCCCGTTGGGTGATAACGGTGGTACAAAATGTTTTCCAGATCATGTGAAGTGACTTAGTAGTTGAGATCTACGGTTGATGCCTTGTGTTGAAAGTCTTCTTAACGAGTGGTGGTCAAGCGGCGTTTCCCACTGATTGGTAATGGCAGTACAAGATGGTTAGCGAAATCAAATGGATTATCGCTAAAGGGGGGGTCACAAGTGATGTGGTCTTGGTTTGAGGGGAGGATTGTTGGGAAGCAAATCAATCCCACATTAGAGAAATAGAGGAAGCATTTCCAATATTTAAGAGTCCCAAAACCAAATTCGTGAGGGCTTGGCCCAAAGCGGACAATATCATACTAGTGAGGAGTTACACGCGGTCCCAACAACACAGAATCAGCTCTATGGGAAAATTCCATTGTTCATAACAAATGCTTTCAAGCTTGAGATACTATCGCTATCAAAAAACTTTCTCACTGGAACTATTCCTACTAATTTGGGAAATCTTCGTGAGCTGCAATATTTGTTTGTACATACTAATCAACTTACCAATGAACCAAGAGAGCATGAGTTGCGATTCTTCAATTCTTTGGAAGACTGTGGAATGTTGCGATACCTACAAATGGGATCCAATCCGTTGAATGGCGTTCTGCCCAATTCTATTGGGAATCTGTCATCAACTATAGAAAATATTTATATAGGTGGCGATGCACAAATCAATGGCCTTATCCCCACAGGTATAGGAAACATAAGCGGTCTAACAGGCCTAGACTTAGAAGGCAACAACTTGGCGGGAAGTATTCCTTCTGATGTTGGTAATCTTAAGAAAATTCAAGGGTTGTATCTAAATAACAATAAGTTGCAGGGACATATTCCAGAGGCGGTATGCCATTTGACCAACTTGGTTGAATTAACTCTAGATTTTAATGAACTCTCTAGATTTTCATCTTTGGGGCACAAATGAGGTAAGGATGAGGAGAAAGCAAGTTGACACAGAAAGGGATATAGCATAAAAAATACAAGTTTTACACAATCCATTGCTGCACTAAAATGATCAAAACTAATTAAGTTGGTAGAGAAGAAATCAAGAAATGTTTGCTTTGTGTGTCTATGCAATAACTTTGATGAGGTATATATATAAAGCAAAAATGGCAATTTAGAATTAATCATTTGATGTGTCACACAAACTATCAGTAGTTCACATTATCAAGTCAATTAGATATGCATATTCAATGTAAAGACATTCTCAAGTCAATGCATTTTGTCTGTTCCAGTCAATTTTAGACAAAGACGTCACAGAAAGGTCTTTGTTTTGGTTCCCTTAACAACCTTCCATCAAACAAACACACAACTTTCCCTTTCTATTAACAAAAAAGAATCACTTTTCTTTTTATTCCTAACTTCTTCTCCTCTTACGATACGCATGTCAACATTTCACTTTGTGTTTGTTAACAAATTCAAATTTTATGAAAAGAATGAGACTTTGTTCCAATGAATATATCAAGCTCAGTTCAAATGTTTATTAAATAGTAAAAGTTATCATATCATGTTAAAAAATAATAATCAGAAATTACGATAAATGAAAAGAGAATAGATTTGTGTTCTGTGTATGGTTATTACTTTTCCATAAGGCAGAATACATAAACAGGACCTTTAACTTGTCACCAAATTATAACTATGACCTTTAACTTTGTCAGTGCATAAGTAGGCCCTTTAACTATACAAAAGCTGAAAAAAAAAAACACTTCAATTCTAACTCTGACGTGCGTGGTTTTGAGTGTATACACACATTTTGCCAGGTAGGATTAGAGTGTTTCTTTGTTCAGCTTTTGTATAGTTAAAGGACTGCTTGTGTATTGGTAAAGTTAAAGGTCATAGTTATAATTTAGTGTTAAGTTAAAGGTCCTATTTATGTATTATGCCTTTCCATAATTTTGGATCTGGAAGTGATAAAGCGGAGAATTGTTTTGGAGATAAATCAGGTATGAGGTTCGATGGAGTACCTCGATATTGGGAGTACGGACAAAGTCCTAAATATGTGTCTCACCTGGCCATCTTATTCAACATAGTACAATATCATTGGTGTTAGCCCACAAGCTAATGACGAGACCACTAAAATTCAAAAAAGCTTGATTAATACGAATTAAGAGTACGTACCCCTTTCATTTCTCGAGTGTATGCGCCATTCATTATATATTTAGTCATGAAAGAATCAGACTTTCTTTCGTGTGACAGAAAATAACTTGATTGACTGATGGTTGCATGTGTTATGGTTTTCTTCTGAAATATTATGAAAAGAGAAA
>NC_061115.1:4154756-4219864 GCF_002878395.1 Capsicum annuum | reverse complement strand
ATTGCAACTCTTCGTTCTGTTCTTCCTTGTAATATTTTTGTTTTTATGTTCAATAAAATGAATTTTCTTAGCCCACAGTTTTGTTTAGTTGAGCTGACAACTGCAGAAGCTTTAATTTGTCAGATTATCAATGAGTTCTTGGTGATGAAATCTCGACTAACCAGAATCAGCTAAAAACTTTAGATCCCTCATTTAAAGTAACGATTGATTCAAGATTTAATAATTTATATATTGGTTCTATCCAAATTAATAAATTATACATTAAATTAAATTTCATAAGTGAAAAAGTACAAATTGTAGTGCATAGGCTCACCATCACTAGTCAAGCTAGCTAATGAGTTGTTCTTTCGGGTGGGAAGTAAGCTGGGCCCTACGGCAGACATCAATTAGAAATTCTTTCTTGTTTTTTGATAAAAAACGTTCTCTGAATCTTTAATTAATATGAGGTGATTGTAACACAATATATAAGGTATTGATTCGATGATCCATATGAAATGTGGTCAAGCAGAATTAATTATTGTGGACAGACAAACTGGTACTATTTCTGATGCTCCACAAGAGGTTGCCGCTCCTAATATGGTGGCATGTCATATGATGCCTTGTGCTTACATCGTTTTCTACTGTCATCACACAGTTGGTGATAAAAGAAAGGTTTTCAAGGTTTCATTAAGGAATGAAGCAAATGGTGATAGAGTGGAATCAATTTCTGTATGTCACTTGGATACCTCTGATTGGAATCCATATCATGTATCTTTTCAAGTGCTTGGTGTATTACCGGGAAAATCACCTGTCTGCCACTTCATCCCATCAAGTAATGATCTAGCGTGGGTTGCAAAAACAATTGAAACTGGAAATGCAGCGATTTGAAGGATCGGAGCAGCTATCTCCACCATGATCTCAATTACTTATGCAAGTGTCTCTGCTTTCTATTTTCCAGTAGCCTGTTTGAGTGTGCTCTTGATGATGTTAAATAAATAAAATATGCTTGTCCTAAAATTGTGTGCACAATTTTTTTTTTCTTTTTTGGCAACAAACATGAATATTACCATTAACAAAACAAAGCAACATACAACCTACAGGCACCTAAGAGCACCACCCCTGCTAAGAAGATATAAGATCAGTTAGGCCCCAGAAATCTCATTCTCTAGTTACAAGAAGTTCTGCCACAAAACATTACATCTATTTGCTCTCTTAGTATGTTATAAAAACTCTATTCTATCTACAATCTCACTTGTAATTTTCCCCAAAATGTCTATAGTTTGTATCTGTACACACCTAAACTGCTTCCGATTCCTCGCTTTCCATATATAATACACCATTGCACCCCAAAGAGCTGCAATTACTTGCTTCTTAAACTTCTTCCAATTCTTCCTGTTAGTTACTGTCGGCATGTTCTTCAATTCTTCTGCAAACAGTGTAATATTAGACCATAGGATCACCTCATCTCTCACTGATTTGGCATACGCACAGTCAACAAACAAATTCCTGCTTGTCTCTACCTGTGCCTGCTGACACAAACAACATGCAACAATCTCTACATGCATATGCAGGTGTTGTAGTCTAGCTTTTGTAAGCAGCCTGTCATGAACTGCAAGCCACATTACAAACCTGTGCCTTGGTAAGGAAACTGAGTTCCACACTAAGCCAGCTATCTCCATCTTAGCATGTTCACCAACTAAATCCAGATAACCTTTTGTAATTGAGTAATTCCCACTAGCAGTAAGTGTGAATTGATTGTGAGCAAAACAGTGATGCATTGGTTCCTTCAGAGAATTCAGTTTTCTCCAGTACCAGCTGCTGTTAGTTGCTGCATTGTGAGCCCATATAGTGTCCCCTTTGATATAAATTTCACCCACTGGGATTCCTTATTCAGAGCTATTTGAGATAGTAATTTCCCAAATGATGCTATGCTCCACGCTTCCTTAGTATTGTTTTACTCGTTATCTGGATTATCGCCACTATGGTTTGCAAGTGTTGAAACTTATTATGAAGTTAGGAGGTTCATATTAGGTGGTTATCACATTTTTTCTGTTATAAGCAGTTAGTTAGCATTGGCGCTGTTACATTGATTTGTTGGTTTGTTAGTCGAAGTTGTTAGCTGATCGTAAAGTTAGTTAGTGAGCTGTTAGGAAGCTTCCAGATACTCATGTGCTGAGCATGTGAGTCTATAAATAGAAGAGATCACCTCACATTGTAACTAACTTTTCATATTTACAATTCCCATCTTAGCTCATCTTCCTCTCCTCTCTCTCTCTGAGCTCAGTAGCTGCTACAATGGTAGCTCTGTGTGAGTTTATGATAGCTATTTTAACATGGTATCAGAGCCACGAAGATCATGGAACTGGAGAAACAACAATGGAGTGTGAATATATCATCAATACAGTAAGTATTTTGTCTGTGATTTCGGGATGTGAGGTAATAAACTAAGAAGAGATTGATCTTCATTTGTGATTCATAAATATCTAATTACAAGTTGTAAATTTTGAGATTTTGTGATCGCTTATGATCTCTACTTAGTTGTAACCTGTAAAGTAGACATGACACCTAAAATTGACCTTAGTGATCCTCTGTTTTCGGGAGCATCAGATGTAGCAGGAGCTGCACTGATTCCCATTAAGTTGACTGGTTCAGAGAATTATGGAATTTGGTGTAGATCTAAGAAAATTGCCCTTTTGGGAAAGAGGAAATAAGGTTTTGTAACTGGTACTTGCAGCAAGGACACATATAGAGAGGAGTTAGATAATCAGTGGGAGACATGTAATGCAATAGTTCTCTCATGGTTGATGAGCTCAGTCAGTGCAGAGTTACGTAGTGGTATTGTGTATGCAACAAATGTCTGTGAGGTGTGGGAAGATCTTAAGGAGAGATTTGACAAAGTGAATCATATGAGATTAAATCAGTTACACAGGGAAATCAGCAACTTACACCAAGGCAATGATTCAGTTTCAATCTACTTCACTGTCACGACCCGAACTAGGGCCTGGCCGTGACAGACATCCCGAACCATGAAGGCCCGGAATGCCCTTCTCTATCTGGTAATCATGCACAACATTCATATAATAAAAGAAGATGCGGAAACATAATCTGCTACAGAAAGATGATCAATGCTGAATTCAACATAAGTATGGAAACTGTAAATCAACTACATCTAAATAACATCTGACTCAGTCTGCGAAATCTCTACTACATGAAAATCTGACAACTATCTGAAACTGGGACAAGGCCCCGAGTAGAACAAAACTGAAATAAGATACATAATCTAAAAAGACAGGCCTTCTGGAATAGAGAAGGGTCACCACTGCACAATCTGATCAGCTGTCTGAATTATCTACTGCTTATCTGGGCCCCTAGATTGAGCCTCAGAACCTGAGAGGTAGGGGATCAATACAGATATACTGGTATGCAGAGCATATCCAAAATAATCATTTATTATTCAACATATATGAGAGCAATTTAAAACAGTTCATAAGTATATCATATAGTAAGAATTCACATGGGCATTTTTAAAGACTCTGTAAAAATCATCACAACTCTGAGAAATCTGTGTTACTTCTATGCTAGGTGGTATACCCTAAAATTTTGAAAAATTTCATGGGCTATATAAAAACTGCCATTAACTCGGTAGCGAAGCCCCCAACCCAAGTGTGCCGCAAAGGTCGGAGTCTCTGAATCTACTACGCCACACGGCCATCGCCAGTGTACAATAATAATCTACCCGTATCGGCAAACACAATTTCGGGCTAAGAGTTTCTTAAACCCGCGCCTTCTTCGGGTAACCACCAAACCCTCTTTAAGCCCCTTTTAAAACTCTATCAAAACATGCAGTCTCTGAAAACATACTCTGAAAACATAATCTGTTGTGGCATAAATACATATGGTATTGCCACACCATTGACTTGCAAGTCACATCTCTGAGCCATTATTAGTCTATCGTAAATCTCTGTTGTCAAAATACAAGTTTTGGGACCACCATTTCAATAATTCAATTCAAAGAAAATCCTTCTCAAACCTCATGTAAACATATGCAAGGAACTCATCTTTGTCAAGCATTTCAACAGTACAGTACAAGGTGGTCATGTCAAAGTTCTCAATTCACATGCAATTCTTTCTCTTAAACACGAGAACACATTTATATCAAGAAACACCCTCTCAACAATTTCAAATCATGCTCAAATGCTATAATATTGCGAAAACATCTTTCAAATCATAAAACCATAAACTTTAATTCAATACACGAGAGGGAGTTCATAATTTATGCTCTCAACGATCTTAAATCTCAAATTCCATACATATACGTATACATGTAAATCAATTTAGGGGATAGGACCACAAGGTCAAAACAATAGTAACATTAAAACGTTCGGAGTACGTAATTTAGAACATAGATTCCAAAACCCATCTAAGAATCATGCTCTAATGGTTTTGAGACCATGTAGCTATCTATAAATTTAAAGGATGCTTCTTGATGCCCACAGTTTGGGGATTCCAAATCTTCAATTTGTTTTGAAAATCCACGGTTGAATTTTGATTTATTTGGATTATTAATATGGAACCTTAGAGAGTGTTCTTGAATATTTTTGGTGAATGTATGAGTAATATGCTCAATTGGGGTTGAAATCTCGTGTTTGGACTGATAAGGGTATGGGAAAATACCCAATATACCCTTAATGAGACCGGTATTAAATAACTGGAAGCCCGATTTCATGGGTCACCGTGACCCGCCACTATCGCGGTGGCTCACTGGAAATTGACGAATGAGAATTTGGCCCACTCCGTGATGCGCTACCATCACGGAGTCCCACTAGAAATTGACTATCATCATTTACACCCTCTCCGTGACGCGCCAAGGACAGGAATGATATTTTTTTACGACTAGGACTAAAATTAACCATAACTCCTTCACTGAGTGTCCGTTTTGGATGCATCTTATGTCGACAGAAAACTTATTCAATCATCTACGTAATGAAAATTTGAAATCTAAGGGATTCCATAGGAAAATAAGTATAAATAATTCTATAAGCCAATGCTTGATATTTTAGGAATAAAATTTAGCTAAGAAAACTTCGGGGTGTTACAACAACCCCCCTTGGGAACATTCGTCCCCGAATGTTGACGCGGGATACAAACAAGTATATTTTCAAGCATACTAAGGCATAGAAAGAATAAGGCAAGGATTTTACCTTCCATTTCGCCATCCACTGGATTAAAAAGGTCTGAGTATCTAGCTCTCATGTCAACTTCTGATTCCCAAGTTGCTTCTTCAATTTTTTGGTTTCTCCACAACACTTTAATAGAGGCTATCTCTTTGTTCCTCAATCTTCTAACTTGGTGATCCAAAATTTCTATAGGCTCTTCTTCATAGGATAAGGAGTCTGTCACTTTGATTTCTTCGACAGGCAATATTAAAGAATGGTCTCCAATACACTTCTTTAACATAGATATATGAAATACCGGATGAACAGAACCCAAATTAGTTAGAAATTCTAACTCATACGCAACTCCACTTATCCTTCTTACAATCTGATATGGTCCTATATAACGAGGACTCAACTTACCTTTCTTCCCGAACCGCATGACTCCCTTCATAGGAGAAACTTTTAGAAATACCCAATCACCAACCTCGAATTCTAACTCCCTTCTTCTAACATCGGCATAGGACTTCTGATGACTCAGAGCTATCATAAGTTGTTCTCTAATGACTTGCATATCCTTTATTGCCTGATGAACAAGATCAGGCCCAAATATCTGCGTCTCACCTACTTTATACCATCCTATCGGGGACCTACATCTTCTCCCATATAATTCCTCAAAAGGTGTCATCTTAATATTGGAATGGAAACTATTATTATATGCAAACTCTATCAATGGAAAGTGCTCACCCAACTACCTTTAAAATCAATCACGCAGGCCCTCAACATATCCTTAAGGGTCTGGATGGTGCGCTCAGCTTGCCCATTTGTCTGAGGGTGGAAAATCATGCTCAAATTCACTTGGGTACTTAAACCCTTTTGAAATGATCTCCAAAACTGTGAAGAAAACTGTGTACCTCGGTAAGATATGATGGAAACAGGCGCCCCATACAAACTAACTATTTCTGCAATGAACAGCTTGGCATAATTCTCCCCCGAATAATTAGTTCTAACAGGTAGAAAGTAAGCTGACTTGGTCAACCTATCTATAATTGCCCAAATAGAATCATACTGGTTTCGGGACCTCGAAAGTCCTGTAATGAAGTCCATATTAATCATCTCCCACTTCTACAAAGGCAAAACTATCACAAAAATTAAGTGGCGTCTCTTCTTAAAAAGTCAAAATTTCTCCGCAAAACAGAAATGGCGACTCTGCTGGGGATATATAACTAGGTTCTAACCAAATGTTTGATTTCGTATTTTGATTAAATTTTTATGTGTTTATATTTTTCGATTCTGTAAAGTTTAACTATTGCATCTCATGGCATATTCCTTCATTATTTAAACTATTTTGGGGTTTTGTGGATGTCCCGACCCCTATTATTCAGTTACGATAATGTGTTGGAAATACGAATGGCTTATTAGCACGTGAGTCATCTGATGAAGGTTCATATTTTCAAACTCAAGTTGTCTGCTTGAGAACTAGTGTTCAAACCCACTCTAGACACCTAGGATAGAACAAAACCAAAATACTATTTTAGGCATGAGCCTAGGACGACCCAATACCCGAGCGGGGTATTGGGGCCATTAGAAAACTTACCCTGCGTCTATTAACCCCGAGTCAATTACAGACGAATCATATTTATGTGTTGAAAAAATATATATTTGTTTAATCCAATCCATTATCCTTTGGGGGTCGGGAAAAGACTTGTTTTACTCACTTTTGTATAAGGATGCCTCAATCGCACACCGAATGGCAAAGGAATTGAAGCAAGTCACGCAAGAAATTGATCTATTTGGACAGTTGCATGGCATCTATGGCACAGTTATACGACAATCGCTTGATCATTAATGAATGTTGCCAATAATGAGGAGTGGACAAAGCTAAGAGCGCGAAGGCTGATAGAAGAGGCATTCAGTAATTAGTATCCCCTGCGTGGGACATTATTCTCTTTCCCTAAAGATTGTATCTCTTTTGTAGACATTTATGTCATTTATGTATACCTATGAAGATTTTTGGGGATAGCGGATTGGCTTTAAAAAGGCGTATATTTTCTTCAAAATTTGTTAGGCCTAAACCCTTGGCTCAAAAGGGTCATCTAATTAGGATGCACGTTTATTACAATATGCTTGCGTAATATAACTATTTATGTTATTATACGTGTTATGTTGATTCAAATCAAAGGCGAACTGATCCAATCCTATTTTCTATAGAACATCTTTAGGCAGAACTATACCCCACTATACAAAAGTCCGACCAAAAGTACTCCAAGTCTCCCAAGTTTCTTAGAAGAATACGTAGTCATTCTTAAAACTTCCATTTTAGGAATCAAATGATCGCTACCATTTTAGGAAAGTTTACTTTAGAATCAAAAAATGCCATTATAGTTCGAACTACGTAGGTCCTGGAGATACGTAGGCAGCCTTTCACCCAACCCATATCTCCAAAAGCTCTGTTGTCCTCTACTTTCTTGAAGGAAGAAGAAGAGTTGAACCTTACCGACAAATTCCACCTATCCATATCATTGAGCAAAATCCTGTTCATTGAAATTCTCGAGTCATCATTACTTCATGGATCAATTCGCATGAGATGAGAAACAACTTTATGTATTTACGTCCTACCTTATCAACTTGCTTTACTTATTACTAACAGAATCTAACACGTCAATGTTTGAGTTTTTTTTACTTAGCAGGTAATAAAAACAACTCTGTGTTGGCACAAAATGACCCTACTTTACCAGATCAAAATCAATAAGAGATTCACTTCTTGACTGTAGGTTTGTTATAGGAAAATAAAAATGACTAGTATTAAAGCTGGACTCTACTAATCATTTTTCTACCTTTTAAGCAATGGTCTCGAGGATGGAATAAGGAAAATGTGAGGGAAGAATTTTCCAAGACAACCAGGATCATAGAAGATTAATTGGAGAAAACATTGTTGAATTGGACCTCCACTCCACTCATGACTCATCGCCTGTCGTATAACAGTAACTTAAAACCTTCCATTGTCATGTCATGTCAAGAAGCAAAATAATAGTATCCCTAGAGCAGTCAATAGAAGAGTCAAAGAGTTCGAGAATCAAAGAAGCCTAATCTAAAGGAAATTGAGGTGGTTAACTAGGAATACGATGACTCTATTGGACATTTGATCCTTTGTTCTATCAAGACAAATGCAGTGTAAACGTCATGTCATCCATAGAAGTACTTATTTATGTCCTATTAAGATGGATAAGAGTATTTTTAGGGTCATTATGAGTTTTATGTACGAACTACATTTGACCTGAATTCCCAAGAAAGGGATACGTAGGCGGCCTATGTCGGCTTTGGTCAACCCCTTAGGAAAATTTATCCTTTTCTTTTATGTACGAACTAACTTTGACCTGCATTCCCAAGAAAGGGATACGTAGGCGGCCTAAGTCGGCTTTGATCAACACCTTAGGAAAATTTATCCTTTCTCTTTATGTACGAACTATGTTTGACCTGAATTCCCAAGAAAGGGATCGTAGGCGGCCTATGTCGGCTTCGGTCAGCCCGTTAATTTATTTTTGTATATCCTTAGCATCATCTTGAACTACATTTGACCTGATTCCTGCTTTAACAGGATACGTAGGCTCCCCAACGGCTCGGTCATATAACCCCAAGAAATGGAAACTGGGGCAGAATTTTCGAGAAGGAATCTCAAAAATTCACAAGGGAAGATCTACATCCAACAAGGAGAACAAAGACCAACAAAGACTTTGGATTTTCTCGAGTTGATATCATATCAAACAACTTAAACTAGGGAAGAAATTTTGAGGGAGGCCTCAAAATTTTCACCAAATACTGGAATATATTTCAAATTCCACGGCACCAGAGGTTAAAGCCAAGCTTTTGAAGCCATCAACTGAGATAAAGTTTAGGTAAACTAAATCTTCGGCTATGAAGAAACCATTTGTAGAACCCTCCAACAATGATGATGAGTTCTGGAACTCCTCCATCGGATATAGTCAAAACTAAGAGGAATGCGTTCATTGAGATAGTACATGACATGACTGACAGAGATTTTTGAAAGCTTTTACAGAAACTTTCAAAACTATTTGCTAAAAATAAGACTACTTTTGAAAAATCTTTACAAAATCCTTTACTTAGTGATTGCCTAGGCGTCTATGGGAGAAGGGAGCCAGGGTGGAGGTATCAACATGGTGGAGTACCCAAAAGATGGCGTGGAGCAAATGGAGAATCGAAGAAGGTCAACACGGAGTAATGTCACTCAAACTAATCATTTTCTGTGGATGCAGGGACCAATACACAAAAATGAAAGTCTCTTTCAAAAATCCCCGAGCAAATTGCGAGACACACCAGAGCACTAATGCTCAAGAACGGTATTTTTGGGTATCCCTAAAAATGGATTTAATACCCATTTATTGAGGACCTGTTGAATTGTCCATCTTACTTCTTGAGATCATGGAGGACAAAAAAAAGTATCTTGTATTATTTACAAATATTTTATTTAGAGTTTTTCTAAAAAATAGTCGCTAGCAAAAGCGACTTTGTGTCTACTAATCGTCTACCTTGAGTACAGGTACATGTAGAAAGCAAGACGCAGACAAACAAACTTAGGTGAAATTGTTTTCAAATTGCCAAGAGGGCCATTCATATCATTGCCAAGAGGGTCATTTCATAGCATCGCCAAGAGGGCCATTTCATATCATTGCCGAGAGGGCCATTCATATCATTTCCAAGAGGGTCATTCATATCATTGCTGAAATGGCCATTCATTTTCAAGAAGGCTGGTGTCGAGGATATCATCACATTTTATATCTGTTGACACACAAAACATAAAATGCTGGTGTCGAGGATATCATCACATTTTATATCTGTTGACACACAAAACATAAAATGCTGATGTCGAGGATATTATCACCATTCAATATATGTTAACATGCAAGACATAAATGCTGATGTCGAGGATATCATCAGCATTTCATATCTGTTGACATGCAAGACATAAACATTGGCATCGAGGATATTATCACATTTCATAGCTGTTGACACACAAGACATAAACGTTGGCGTCGAGGATATCATCACCATTCAATATTTGTTGACATGCAAGACATAAATGCTGGCATCGAGGATATCATCAGTATTTCATATCTGTTGACACGCAAGGCATAAATACTGGCATCGATAATACTATCACATTTTATATTTATTGACACGCAAGACATAAAAACTGTCGTCGAGGATATCATCATTATTGAATATCTGTTGACATGCTAGACACAAATGCTGGCATCGAGGATATCTCATCTTTTTATGAATCAGCATCTGAATATATCAAGAGCACACGATTTGAAGGGATGCCTTTATGTCAGTATCTAAAGACGGATGATATATGAGATTTCATATAAATTGATAATTTGAGGGTCATCTATAAGTTATATTATTTAAAATAGAATAGTGTGCAAGATCACCTATAAGTTGATAGCCTGTAGGTCATTCATAAGCCACAATAACATCCTAATCGGATAGTGTGCAAGATCGCCCAAAAATCGATAGTTCAAAAGTTATCCATAAGTCGCAACTAAATTCTTACCGGAGAATATGCAAGATTATCAATTTGATAATGTCCAAGAGTTCTCTATAAGCCTCGTCATATCCAAGATTGATTATGTGCAGGATTACCCAAAGACTAGAAATTTGAGACATATCTGTAAGTCATATTGTATCCAAGGTCGGATGATGTGCAGGAATACCAGAAAGCTAATGATTGGAGGGATATCTGTAAGTTATCTCTTATCCAAGGTCGGATAATGTGCAGGATTACTTAAAGGCTATCAATTCAAAGGATATCTGTAATCCACCTCGTATCCAACATAAAATATGGCGCGAGATTATCCAAAGATTCATAATTCAAAGGAAATTTATAAGTCGTATCGATATAACTGATGCGCAAGACTTACCCGAGGTCATATGCAAAGAATTATTGTCAATAACTGAAAAGGTTATCATTCCATATACAACAAACATTACAGGTAACGAAAAGGGTTACCACATCAATACAAGATTACACGGTTGCAGGGACCGTTCTGCATAAAGTGTCGCCGGTGTCCAAAAGGGTCACCCCACTTTGAAGACATATTCAACCGACAAATGTCATAATTATATGACAACCAAGATATTTGTTGTGTTTGTCGTTGCCAGTTATTTCATTCCAAACAGGTACATGGAAGGATGACTTCACTTCTTAGGCAATAATTCACGTGGAGATATGGTAAAAAAATATATGCCTCTTTCGTGAATTATGTTTAGCACTAACAATTTTGTTTGAGATATTATCGAGAGCATCCGAGAGGATGAAAATCTCAAATCAAACCCACAGGTGCGAACAACTCCAAAAAGGATGCAGCACAACGTGGAACTCTTTCTTGGCAGCAAAACGGGACATAGTCTAGAGAGGGACGTCAAACTCTTTGGACGCGAACTAAAGGATGATCGCCACCACCATCCAACCACACCCCTGTTAAAAGGCATGTGGGTATTTTGGGATGTTCTAAGTCTCAGCTTCAACTCCGAGATATTTCTTAACTCATACTGAGGGTAACCTTCTCTTTCTTCTAAATTCAAGTGATAGGACTCCTAGAGTTTTGGAAATTATGCCTAGGTAAATTATTACCTATGGATGTGAAGAGATCCACGTTCATGGTTAAGAGGTTACAAGCCTCTTTTATGCAACTCGGTCAACTTGTCACTCATCTTGAGCCAAAGATCGTCTGAAATAAAAGACTATATTTTCTATCGATTGAGTCGAACTACAAGCATTCTGATTCCCTAAGTCTCAAAGATATGTAGGCTGGGATCTATGTAGAAAACTCGAATGCATTCCAACCTCCCCCTAATCCCTCCATTCCCCATCTTCTCGGTTTCATCAAAAACTCCAAAACCAAGATAGTTGGTGAATTCTCTTGAAAATCATGCTTAAAATCAAGATTTATGAACTACAAGTGGCCTGAATTCTTATGAAACCTAAGATATGTAGGAAACTTGATACCAAGGTTCGGCCATAACTCCATGAAACTCATGCGAAGATTAACCTCTTTCAGATTCGAATTTGTGGTCGGACAAAAATTAGAAACGCCAATCTCCCTTTGCCCAGGATTACTTGTATCCATCCTACCTAAAGAGAGGGGGCAGTTGTTGACTCCTAATTTTTTCCCTCCATAATCCAATTTAATTTTGAGTTTCTTCAATTTTAAGATAAAATCACGACAATTATTTTATTCAAATAAATGCAATTTAAAATATTTATTTGAGTTAATTTTATCATTTAATTAACAAGTATACATTTCGTATTTTTATATACGAGTGTATAAAATTTATTATTTAAATGAACATTTCTATTAAAATTAGACTTTTATTGATTAAATTTGAAAATTAATCCAAATAGATAAAGTCTTGATTTTAAATATATTTTATTCTCAAAATATTTTATTTGGAGGAATATTTGTTTTATTTTCATCAAATCAAGAAACTCGAAATTAATCTGTTAGTTAATTCGTGTCGGATTGCGATTCAATTTAGCGTACTAATTAAATATGATCTCAATTGAAATTAAATTGGCCTAAATTGTGATGCAATGGACCAATGGATATTCAATTTGGTTAGGGTTTAAATGAGTGCCTAAATTGTAATTCGATCTCAATTCTCAGAATTATCATTTCCTAGTTGGGATTACTTTAATCCAATTAAATTTAATTAGGGTTATTAAATAACCCCAATTAGAGACTAAATTTTTGAAGAACCCCATCAGCAACCCAATGCAACAACACTTGCACCTAAGCCCAAATCCGTCTGCACCACCCACTAGGCCCAACAGATCTTGACCCGGCCCAATCCTCTTCCCATTTTCTCTTAACCAGTATACAATCTCCACAAAACAAACCATCAACAACATCGACCTTCAGCAAACAACCAGCCAAAAATCGACCAAAATCCATCAACTTCGCGACTCGTCCAGTCAACCTTAACCCGAAATTCGGCGAAAAACAGCTTCCGAACGTCGACCCGCCTAGATGGCGTGTGTTTGTTACAAAAATTCAAGAAAGTTTATAGAAATGGGTGAGCTGGCTCACCCTCGCGAATCTCGGATGAGGCTGTACGATTTCGTACAAGGGTGGAAAATTTTCATTGGCTTGTGAAGATGATTCCATTTTCTTAAATTTCTATTGGCCATTTTTGGAAATCCGTTCATGAAAATCAACAAGGGGGTACGATTTGTTAGCATTCTCATCTTTTGAATTCAAAAAATGAACCCTCAATCCCCCTTTCTATAAATAGCTCTCTCTGGAGCAAGAAAAGAGAGGATGGTTTTCTTCTGGGTCACCGTTTTTAGGGTTTGAAATTTTGGGTCTGGGAATAGGGGGATTTTCTCTTTTAGGCTCTTAGGTTGAAAAACTAGTGTTGGGAAATTTTGAGGTCTGATAAGGAAAGTAAAGGTTCTGAGGATTTTTGGTTTGAATTTTTTGGGTTCCAAAAGAGGTGGGAGAAAATTTTGGGATCAAAACAGTTCCCTTAGTGAAAACTTTCTTTTTCGTTCTTCTTTCTGAAAGTTGGTTGACTAATCGGAGATTATCAAGTTGATAACGCTGATTTCCGGTGGTGGCGGATTTCGACAGTTAGCTCTTAGTCCTATTTGCTGCTCCAAAAAAGGTAACACCCCATTTCGCTTATCTTTTGACTATGTCTACTTCATCTCAACCTTCTGTAGTTGCGAGTATTAGTGATATTGCATGCTGGGTTATATACTGTAGAGGCTACAAAGGCAGTAGGATGTTGTGTTGAAATAATTGATGTGGGGTTCGTTATGGTTATGTGATTATGTTTCTGTTTTTTCGATTCACTGATGGATTGATATTGTCGAATTTGTTTTGTTGTAATACACCGCGTAATAATCTGTCAAGTTATAGCCATTTTTAAGTTCTCATCTTTTTATTTGAATAACTATCGATTAGTTGCATATGTTCTTCTCCTTTCGGTAATCTGTGATAATCGGCTCTTCTAGGTAATTGGACCATAAGATTTGTTTAGGCACTCGATTTTTTCTCTGTTCAGCTAAGTATATTCAATATTCGTGCTTGCTTGATGCAAATATTTCTATCCACTTTGTACGCTGCATTTTCAAATTTTGGGGTTAGATTCGTTGCTCTATGATATGAGATCTTATATACCCAAGATGGAATTTTATCTTTGTTTAAGATTAAGAAATGTTCATCCTTCCCTGTTCTCGTTATTGTTTCTACTTGTTGCAAGCTTTCCATACAATTACCGAAAACTGCATGTCTTTGCGCTACTTGAGTAGAGGAGATTTTTGAGCCATAGTATTGGTTTTGATTGGATCGATTGTTGAGTCTGTTTAAGGATCTTTTCATCTTGTCATAATCTTGGTTGGGCTGTTTTATTTTACTCTTAAAATGAAATCGTGTTGGTGTTCAATTCTCTAAAATGATGTCATGCTTTGAACCTGTTTTCTTTTATTCCTTTTGGTATTAGTTAAACAATTAGAATTAAAGAGAGAGGTCATTGAACCTTTTGCAATGCAATAGAATTAGAATACAAACTTTAGTTGCTGAAGATCTCTTTTAGAGAGGCATCTTTGTTTTGAAGCATCCAAAGTCTCTGAATGTTTGTAAGTGTTGTTTTATTCATATCTGTTGGTGAAGGAAAAGGCATTCGAAATGCATATGCATCAGTTCTAATAAGAAAGTTCCCTTTAGAACTTAGGGTGTAATCAGGATACGTAAAAGATATACCTCCGAAGACAGGGATCAAGGTCTTTGCAAATCTCAATCGCAAGTGCTTTTAGTGACAACATGTAATAGCTGGCTGATTTTTTTTATTTCTAGTTTTATTTTTCTTTTCTTAGTGTTCTGTTGCATTCTGTGAATCAAAGACTTGAATAAAGATTCCATTACTTGAAATCTTAAACCTCAAGCAACTGGAAAGAGAATAAAATATATTCACATGGATAGTTGTTTAGGGTAATTATCTTTTACATTGAATGTTGTTGCAATGCCGGACTATGTCAAATGGGTATTGATGACAGTTGAATACTAACCTGCTGTGATGTTTGTTCATGTATATATCTATAAGTAATATGCTTCTATTGTGCATGCCCCATCTTGTTAGTACTCTACACAATCCCACTGCGTATTCAACTCTTTTTGCTAAGTAAACAAGGCTTGTATTCATGAATTGCTCCCAGATGGTGTATACCAAGGTACATTCATCATACTAATTATTAGAAAATAAGTAATAGGGTACAGTTCTAAGCCGGTTTTCTTGTATGTTAATAATGGGAAGATACTTTTGTTAAACTAATTTTGCATGTTTTTTTTTATACATGATAATTTAGTATTTGTTTAAATATTAACTTTCGGATATATGTTAATTACGTCACTTCTCTTTTTGTATGTGGATGAGTTTGAGTCCCATTGCATGTGCATTATGGGCCATTGAGGCCCGTCTAGCCCTAAGTCATTTTTTCAAAGTTCTAAGTTCAGAAGTGATCCCGTAGTGCATGGATACAAGGAGTCGAAAGAAGGAAAATGGGTTAAAGTCCCATTCTTGAAGTGACGACGAAACCCGAGCGTCAGTTTTGGTTATTTATTTGTTGTCTTTATTTATCTATTGTTGTCGTATTTATTTATTTATTCCTTTATTCTTGCATTTGGACCTCGAAGCTAAAGTTATAAATTTAATATAGGTGAAGCGAGACTCGAGCCAAAAGGGGTTAAAAACTAGATTAGGACAGGTGAAATGGACGAAAGCCCAATTTGGCTAGGACAGGTCTCATTGATTTGGGCCCACTGACCTAAATCCCTTACTTTCTCCCCTTCCCCTTTTTCTTTACGCTTGTTTGCCTTATGTGTTTTGTGAACCTAGTTAAATTCTTAGTCAAGTCACTAAAAACTGGTTTTGCATAAACTCCAAAATATTCCTAAAATCGGTTTTCTTTTCAAAAAACAACTTCTTTCAAAGTTAGTCAAAAGACGTTTTCAAACAGTCCGGATAACCGCAAGTTAGCGGACATTTTAGGTGTCTTAACACCTTTCTAAAACGTTAATAGGAACCGCTTATTCAAAAAGTCAAAATTTCTCCGCAAAACAAATTCTATAAGGATCAACTTTGAACGTGTATAACTTTTGAAATATGTGAAATTTTGGGTCTCAAGGCCTACCAAATTAAATATAAATGAGTCCTCTTTCCAACGCATTCGATTTCTACTTAATTCGATACCCGAGCGAAAAGTTTAGAGCATTTCCACGAGGAACCAGCAAGGGTTCGCGATGTGCCGCGGAGCTTATGTCACGACCCAAGCCGTGATAGGTGTTGACATCCAATTTTTGCTCTTCGTGCTTAAAATTAACGTTTTCAGGCTTTCTGTTCGTTAAAGGGCACGAAGAATAATTTTCACATCTTTTTACAATTGTTTGATAAATTATTGATAATTATCCTTTCTTTAGGATTTTAATTAATTTGTTGTCATGTTTTTATTTTTTATAATTTATTAATAATTTTTCTAATTTTAGAATTTTTATCAATTCATTATCGTTCTTAACATTTTACAATCACCCACACACGTGCACGACATGACGTTATATATATATATATATATATATTTACAGTATTTTTAAATTAATTATATTTTAATAATTTTAATACTCTTTACATTTTTTCATTCAACATCTATATTTTGCATTCCGCAAATGCTGAGTCGGATCAATTATTTTTGTGCAGTGTAATAATTCGATGTCTTATCACATCCGACAATGACTACACAAAATTGTCTTGTCACGTTCGACAATGACCACTCAGTGTTGTCTTGTCATATCTGACAATGACCACTCAATGACACTACCCTTTGGATAATTACTTTGTCCATCGGTTAAAAGGATGAAAATTCTTTGGCCAATAACTTAAGGACCTAAGGGTGTTCTATTATAAAAAGAGAGGACACTCCTTTATTCATTGGATAAAAGGGGTGCTCAATTTTTTGTATAAATATGTGGTGGGAGGACACATTAAATACACACATTTATTTATTTATTTATTCCTCTCTTTCAAAATACATATATATTTATTTTTACAACTCATAAACATTTTTCCTTTTCAAACCCACACACATATTCATAAATATACAAGCATATTTTATTTATTCCATTTTTCTATTTTGCTCTTCAAAACACTCCAACGGATACATTACACAACGTCTATTTTTGACATTTTTCTTCACAAAATAAATAGCTATGCTATCATCCATTCACGGACAGACAATGAACTCAGAACAACAATATACAATCTCTCTCACATTATAAAATACAGAGAATTCATTTTTTTAATTTTTCCTTCTTCTTTATTCAGAGATCACATACACTTGAACGGACACATACATATTATATCTCCATTTTTTTTTCACACAATACACACACATGAACTTACATACACTACACATATATACAAAACCCATTCTCTCTCTCAACTCACGGATCTCTCTTCTCCTTACCATTGTCGCGCCTCGCCAGAGTTCATCGCCGGCGGGCGAGCAACAGTCACGCCATCACCCCTTTTTTCAACCTTCGAGATCCAACACCACCAATGACGCAACGCCGGCAAACCCCTATAACCACCGGCGAACCACTCGATCCGATGAGTTTCGGCCGCCACAGCCACCACACGCCAGCCGCAACCCCCATTGCTCCACTGTCGCTGGTGAACCACCACCGTCGCGGCAATATCCTCTCATTTCTTTTGGTTCATATTTTCTTGTTTTTCACCTATCGATTTGCATATCTGGCCGGAATCTGGGTTCCGACGTTGATCCGGTATACATCATTGAAGCAACGCCAACCTTTATTTGTTATTACACGATCCGCTTAATAATGTACTTATTTTATGGATTTGGATTATTTATGGTGCTCTAATATTTTTTCCCCTCTATTTTGGATCTTTTGATATTTTTGGTGTGAATTATCTGGCGAGATCTTAATTTTTTTTGGGAGGAATGTGCCTATTTTTCGGATCCATTTGTGATTTGTTCTTGCCATTTATGGTTGTTTTTAGGCTGATGATTTGTTGCTTCGTTTTAATATTATTCTGGATTAGTGGATTTTCACTGTTGCATATGATGTTTTGGATTAGTGGATTTTCACTATTGCTCATGATGTTGTTGGTTGGAGTATCGAATTTTTTGTGAAGTTGGCTATATGTTTGGATATTTCTTCACGACTATTATAGTTGCTCACTATGTTGGTGTCCTTTTCAGACTGATTATATCCTTTTATCATTTATACACTGATAACGAATAAATACTATTGTGGCCGATGAAAAATTATTATTAATTTGAGGCCTTCGTAAATAAAAGATGGACTTTACTTATACAGATACGTAATAAAAGATATTTTTTGGGCGATGATGAAACTTTATAACAATACAAGATTTTACAATTCAGATTTTGATAAGACGATTTAGGACGACCAATTAATTGAGCAACCACTTCGTAGCAAAACGATTTAGGACGACCAATTAATTGAGCAATCATTTCACAGTCATGACTTTATCTGAGCCCATTTTTTAACAAAAAAATATCTTTTTAAATATTTATATACACACATTCTTGTTCAATTTATTTTGATTATTATTTATTTGTTATAACATTTTTACTAGTGTTTATACAGGTTATTTGGATTACTCGTCGAGAGTTGCATTCAAAGAGGCCCTTTTAATTTTGTATTGTATTTTTATATTTGTACAATTGTTGTTATAGTGAAAACTTTATTTTTGGGGTGTTGGACGGAATTTTCTTTATACAACTTCACCTCGCGTTTATGCAAACTTAGGTCGTTAATATTTACATTAATAAATTAAATTAATCAAATTAGTTTACATACTTTGACATCATAAACATTGTGATCTTTTTGTTAAAGTAAATCTTTACTTTTTCATAAACTTTAATCAAATAAAGAACATTATTTTTCTCTTTCTCTTCATGACATATCAAGATATACTTTCTTTCACACAACATAAAATACTTTTTTTTTCACATCTATTTTTATACATATCTTTTACATTTTTTATAATAACATGTTTTATTTATATATTTAATATACATACATCTTTACATAATTTTAAACATTTATATTATTTTATATTTAAAACATACACTTCTACATTATTTTTTATACCTCCTTCCTCTTTGAAAAATTTAGTCTAGCCGGGTACCATACTTGTCGATTCTGAAGGATGCCTAACCCCTTCCCTTCGGAATAACTTGAACCCTTACCTAGAATCTCAGTTGTTTTTTCGCAGACTAAAAATATTAATCACATGTTAATACTTCAATAGCTTTCCTTATTTTCCTTAAAAATTAGGTGGCGACTCTGTGCAAATTTTCATTCTTTTAGAGTCCATAACGTCGTGCTCGTTTTAACCTCAAGTAAAAATAGGGTATGACAATAGGGAGGCCTAAGAACCCCTTTCTAACTGGAAATCACAAGCACAATTCATATACTATATAAATGCGAAAAAAAAAGAAAACGGAAACATGATCATCTTTTTATTTCAAATTACTCAATACTGAAATGGGTTCATAAAGATTCAAAAAAATCTAACACCAATCTGTGAAATCTCTATCAATACTTGAAAAAATATCTGTCTGAAAATCGGGACAAGGCCCCGGTCGAACCATTAACTAAAAACCAAATGAAAAATCATATGAGACAAGGCCTTCCGAAATAAGGAAGGCTCACCAACTTCTAAAGTATGACAATGATCAACTACTTAGTGAGACCTCGGGACTGAGCCTCAGATCCTAAAATATAGGAGGTCAATATAATTGTACTGGTATGCAGAGCAACCAAAAATAGCATACTTTTTGTACAACATACATGAGAGAAATTCATAAAAACGTTTTACATACGATATATAAAAACACATGGGCATAATTAAAAGACTTTGAAATAGTTCTTAGAAATCATGACTCACTCTTTATCTTACTTCTGAGCTAGATGGTACACCCTATAAGTTTAGTACTCACGGGCTATATGGGTCCTCCATTAACTCATTGGCCAAGCCCCAACATCCAAGTTTGCTGCAAGGATAGGGGTCCTACATACTAGTCTAGTATACCAGTGTCTCTAGAACAAGTATACATTGGCCTTAACCAATCGTATCACCCGAATCGGCAAAACTCGATGTTCATCAATGAGTTATGTAAACTCGTGCCATCTTCGGGTAACAATCTAACTTTCTTTAAGTCCATTTTTGGCCTTTTAAATCATGCATCATTCTAAAAAGTGGTCTAATGTCTGAAAAATTCTATAGTCTAGTCTGGACTGAGTCTATTATGATAATTATCTGATTTGGTATTGTCATTCCATGACTTGCAAGTAATATAAGCCATATCATATCATATTATAGTATTTTCATTCAAAACATGTTAGTGAACCACCAAAACATTTAAACAGTACAAGAGGATTTGCATTTCAAAATATATGAAACTTATGTAAAGATTTTTTCTTTCAATTCTTAAACATGTGGTGGTCAATTACTTCATAGCAAATCATGCAATTCTTTCTATTATCACATATGACATTTACAAATAATAAATCTCCCTCTCTTCAATTTATAACCAGCATCAAGTTCATGATCGATAGTAAAACACTTGGCTCATACTTTAAGACATGCAATTGAGTAACCCATAACTTGTAAATCAAAAAGTATCATAATATGAGAGGGAAATTGATAGTCATTCTCGCAATTCATATTTCAAAAACCAAAAACACATATACATACGCAAACATAGTTCAATTCCATGAAAAAGGCCTTAAGACCAAAACGTTATATCATCGAAATGTGTTCATAATGCATATTCTTCAAAGTATTCTCAGAACCCTTCATAAATACATGATTTCATAACTTTCAAACTTACTAAAAACAATTTCATTGTGTCCATGAAGTTTAGGATAGCCCCACATACCTTAAGTTGCTTATCTTGAAGGATTTAACCCAAATCTTGACACTTTCTTAAAAATCTTGAACTTGGAAGGATTAGATTCTTGATCTTGGGGAAGAGGGAAGGGTTTGTTTGAGAGTAATTTGGAAGGGAATAAGGATTTTCGTGCCCTAATTACATTATTAATCGAGGTTAGATGAATAAAATTGCTAAGATAGGACATAATTGTCCGTTAGGCATTTAAACTCATAACTGAATCCTGTTTTGGAGGCCTACCATGATGTGCCAAGGGGCTCATCGCCATAGACACCACAACGCGGTGCAATCGCGGTGACCCTCTATTTTCATGATCCAAACTCGGCCCAATCCTTATCCAAAAAATCCAAAACCCTCCCAAGACATGCACTTTACACCCCCTGAACAAGAATTGACTCACTAATCTATTTCTCAGGGTCGGGAAGATCAAATTTAAAACCTTCAAAGTTAGGAGGCTCAACATAAGCGTAAGCCTCTCAATAATTAGAAAATTTTTCATCCCTATGCATGCAACTAAGAGTGAAATCAAGTCAAGAATGATACGGGGTATTACAACTTATTGCAGAGATTTACCTCCACAACGCACCGATGCTTTATATTTGGGCAATTTATGATTTATTTACCTGGGAAGAAGGGTATTGAAGTACTTTAACTTATAAACGATCCCTGAACACTATATTAACCTATTTCCATGAGTTTTTATGACACAACATCGATTATTTCACTCTGAAAAATCCTCTCTCAAATCCCCCTTTTCAAGTCAAGGCTAGGGTTCAAGAAGGTGGTCATCTAGGGTCATAAGGGTCAAATTTCCTTATGTTCTTGTCGTTACTAAGGTATGTGGGAATATCCTAGATATTATGGGTGTAAATTTATTATTTTAACAAGTTTTAAAGATGTATAATAATGTATATATAAAGGGTTTTTTGGAAATCGTTTAACGAGCATGCATCATGAACCCATGTTTGATGAAATTATGAAATTACTAAGGGGGTGTACATGTGTTATGAGTTTTAAAAAGTGATTTAAGAGCATGATTTATGAAATTCCCCTCGCATAATGAAATTTATTGTCTTAACATGTTATAAATTGTGAAATGGGTTTGAAAGTATGAATTATAAGTCCTCACTTTGATCATGATATTTACATATAACTAATGTTGGGGGATACTTTATGAATGATTATATTTCCTGAGTTATAAATGTGTCTTTATCAATTATGCTTTGTTATTTTTCATATTTTCAAAGAGTCGATTCTTATTCTTAAGGCTCTTATTTTCTAATGAAGAATTGCATGTGTTTTATATAAGAATTGGCCACCGTATGTTATAGACTTGAAAAGAGAGTGATTTATATAAGTTTTCATATGCTTTTGAAAAAAGAACTCTCATGTGTTATGCAAATCTTTTGGGTGGTCATTAATATTCCTTTGAATAAGAAGGGCAATGGATATGATATGGTATGATATGAATGACTTGTAAGTCTGGGTATTATCATACCTTTGAATGACATGCCCTTAACAAAATCATAAATGAAATTTTTTAATAATCATGAAGCATGATTTTAAAGAATTAAAAATGGGCTTAAAGAGAGTTAGATGGTTAACCGAAGAAAACATGAGTTAAAAGGCTCATCGATGGAAACCGTGATTGGCCGAAGCGAGATATGGTACCCTGCTTTGTGATCTTATGTACTTTTGATTCATGTTTTCCCAATTTGAGACTACCGTTAGAATCCCTGCTTTGTGACCTTGTGCACTACTATGACATGTTGACTTGATTGGAGATTATGGTACCCTGCTTTGTGATCTTGTGTGTCCCCCTTGCTAATACTCCAACACTTCCAGCAAACGTGGATTGGGAGCTTGGCCGCTGAGTCAAGAGAGGATTCCATATGGCCCGTGGGATTATAGAAAAAGTGGAGTGTACCATCTAGCTCAAAACTAAGATAAAGCAAAAAGAGTTGAGTTCATGATTTACAAGAATGTTATGAAGCTTTTTAATTATGCCCATGCATTTATACACACACACACACACACACACACACACACACACACACACACACACACACATATATATATATATATATATACACACACATATATATATACACACACACATATATATATATATATATATATATATATATATTATGATAAATTATTTTCACAATGCTCTCAGTTATTTTACATGGAATATATGTTATTTTTCGTTAGTTTTGCATACCAGTACTCTCCAAGTATTGACCCCCTCGTAGTACAGATTTTGAGGCTTAGTCCCATAGTCTATCACACCAGTTGAACACTTGGGATAATGACCAACTTGGTGAGCCATCAATATTTAGGAAGGCATGTGCTTTATTTTTTTATCTAATTCAGTTCATGGTCCAGCCGAGGGCCTTGTCCCGGCCTAGACAGTTAGTTCTCAGTAAAGGCTTCATAGTCACAACTTGTTGACCTAGTTTGATAATGGGTTTCCCTTAAATTTTACTATATCTTCCGCACTTTAGTTTATGTATGGATTATGCTTATGTATAATGGTAAGAGGTCTCTTGGGCCTTCGTGGTTTAGGATACCCGTTGTGACCAGAGCCTCGGCTCGGGTCGTGACACTATCAGACATGAAATTGCACTAAATGTAGAGGCTTCATAGATAGTCAGTTAGAGTTATTGTATGTAGTTTCAGTTCCCCTTTCTTTCAGACTATAGTGTTGTAAACTTGTAACAGTAACGTATTGAAACAACTTATCTCATGATTATACTTCAGCTCAGTAAGTTTAACTTTTATATATGGTTTATGAAACATCTCACACTCAGTTACACACACTAAAAACTCCATCAGTTACAATCTCTCAATCTTCCTCAGTTATACACATTAAAAAAATGCCACTTTCTCCAGCAATTTTATAAACTATTTCATCATCCAGCAATCCTAGTTCTCCTCTCAAACTCAGCTCTTAAGAATCTAAGGGAATTGGTTTAAGAAAACAATTCTAATCCCTTCTCCAGATCTCAAGATCTTCAAACATTTTGAGGTTTGTAGAACTGTCTCTATGCATCTGTAAGTTCTATTTTTACTCACAGTTCAAATTACTCTTAACATGTCTAGGTTCTTTAATTAAGTGATCTGGGTAATCAGGAGTTTCTTTATCTTCATCCATCATGTTAGTTTTTTAAATAAGTTTTTTGGAAATCTGGCATATCACCTCAAATCATGAATACTTACTTTTTTTTTGTGAAAATTATTAATGCCTACTTAGACAGAACCGTCGTTCCCTTTTGTCTCTTAAGTTGATACCCATTCTAGATTGCTAAATCTCTTTAAGTTTATTAAGTATGTGTAATTACTAGTTGAATGTGGTTTTGATTGGATTTATTTCTTATCATTGATAACAAGTTAATAGAACTTATAATGACAAAAAGAATCTTACCAAAAAATATGAAAGATATAAGAGCACAACAACTTTCTAGCCATAAAAAAAAACTAAAGAACTTAAGTCTCAATAAAGAGAACTAATTACATAATCTGTTGATACTTAAGTCTCAATAAAGAGAACTAATTACATAATCTGTTGATTGAAGAAGACATCTCCTAGCACTTTTGAACTTCTAAGCATATCTACTCTTTCTTTGACTTTATTTTGTATTTGTCGGGAGATTGTATCTCTGTCTATAACGTGGTCTCTGTATAGCATCCAATTTCGAGCAGTCCATAGTTGATACACCAGTGCCCCCGACCTTATAGTTACAATATGCCTCTTTACTTTTTCCAAGTGCATAAATACAAAACAAGAACCAGTGCTGACTGCTAGTTTTCTCGCTGCAACATTCAGACAATAAGATACATACTGTTACATCGCTAATTCAAATCTATCCTACTCTATTATTAAGTAAATACATTGCACAGTAAGTAAGAGCAACATCCTCTTCTAGGTACTCCGTTTAAGTTGCCAAGGCAGATTGCCATTTTTCCACTGCTCTGTCTAAAAAAAATGAGCTTAAATTTCTTAGAAGACTCATGTCATAATGGAAATGGCCAGCCTAATAATTGAGCTTTTTCCTTTTCCATCATATGACATACACCGCCATCACAAACACACAGCTAACTATTGCACCTCTGTCGAATTTCTTCTTAGCTCAGGAGCATGTCCGCTACAGTTTGTCTTGCCAGATTTTCATATTTAAATGTACCTCAACTAGGCCAATATTCTTCTCCACATATCACTTGCAACATAATAGAGAAGAAAAGAAAAGAACTGATGGTTAAAGATTCAGTACCTATGCCACAAAATAGTCGATCAAGTTGTACATTTACCCAAAATCTCTTAAGTCTCTCCATGGTAGCAAGTCTCTTCCATGCTGCAACCAAACAGTCAAGAGTTTCATTTGTTTTATGATCTTTAACATAAACTTCTTGGGGTTCTTAAACTAAAGGATATAAATTTTAATTAGTTTTGGTAAGGAATCATAACTAGGAACTCTAACTTTTAGATATGAATTTCAAGCCTTGACTAGAACACTTCAAGTTGTTCATTAGTTTCATTAAGTGCGGTGGAGGCTGTGACATGAAATATTGTTATAATGTAACAACACCTTACTATTGACCACACTCCAAAAATGCTCAATAACTATAATAATTCATGAGGTAGGATCCCAAAGAGGTTGATTTTTTCCAAGCATGAGTCCTAAAGGACAAATTCATGAACATTAGCCTAAATGGAAAATATATTAATGTGAGCTAAAATGGCTAAACCATGAGAATGAGCCTAACAAGGCTGACATTTTTATCTAGAATTAATAAGTAAGATAACTTTATGAGCTTAAGGGAGTTAGTTAGCTAACTGTGAAGGCATAGGTTCAAACGACAAATGCCCAAAACTATGTTTGCCGACATAGGATGGAGATTATTCCACAAGTCGGATGACTCTTTTCTTTATGTGTCACAAAAAGGGGTTATCCATGGATACTTGCTAGCAAATTATGTCATGTCATGTCCTATGCCTGACAAGGTATAGGATGACTTAGCTGATCGGGCCGATATCAGACTCCATGCTCTCACATGGTGGTTTATGACGGTTCACTACTTTCTCCCACAAATAATTAAAGGAATTAAATTTACCTCACTTGGTCAATTATAAATTTAGTTTATATTTTTGTTCCTTTCCGGTTGTCTTCACTTACATTTGAATTTTATTGTCATTAACAATCTCTTGTTGTACTATTCTCCTAAAATGGTTTTGCATACCAATACATTCCACGTATTGACCGTCTTTGGCACTACATCATTTCATGATGTAGGTTCAGGCACTCATACTCGTGACCAAGATCACCGTTAGGATTACCATCTTCTGCTATCGGTGAGCCTCCTTTCTACCTGGGGCAATTTTAGATATGGCAAGTGTCACTATGTTCCTTTCAAATTGGGGTATGCCCTGGCCTTGTTCCGACAGTTATATTTACTCATTAGAGGCTTCACAGATTGGTTTAGTTGTCTGGCAGATTTTGTAATCTAGTCTTATTTATCATAACTATTGTATCTTCAGACATTAAGTGGTATTAATGAATATTGACGAAAGACTTTTTTTCTTTTAAGAAATCTTATATTATAGTGTTTCCGCTCTATTCATAATGTTAGATGTATGCTCATGTGATATGCAAAACATTCGCCCGTACTAGTAATAGTATCGGATGTGTACCATGTCTAGAGCCTCGGCTCAGGTCGTGACAGTTTAATCTATTGCTCAAGCATTATGCCAGAACCATGAGTTAGCTTGGGATCACTTGTGGTTTTAAACACCGTGTTATGACTAGAAATAGTCGTGACGGTAAATCATTAAAAAGAATAATTATCTTTTCTTGATATATTACAAGTCACACGTAATAATGAAAATCTATTGTTGAAATATTATTAGACAAGTAAAAAGTGAAAGGAGGAAGTAACAAATGTTAACTTTTTATAGAGAGTAATTTTACATTTAGATAAGTGGCAAAATGTCATTCAACTTTTAAAAGGTATTTTAGTAATCGAATTTCACACAGAGGGATTTCCTACTATAAGTATTAGAATATTTTGCTAATAACAGAACTAATTAAAAGCCATAACCTTATAATCAGAAGCACATTTACAAAGAGCGGTATGAATTCACTTGAACCCATGAAGCCCTCCCGGGGCTAAAGAGTGCGTGGCTGTTGTGTGCAACATTGCGAATTACATAAGAAATAATAAATAGAATGGTGTAATTTTACTATATCACCTCTATTAATTATACGCTATCTTAATGTAGAAAAATAACCAGTATTTAATAGAAAGAATAAAATAGACACAAGCACTAAATTTTATCTTGATTTTTCAAACTGAACAAGTAAAGTTGCACAATTTATTTTTATTATACTAGACAAGTAAAAATAGACGGAGAAAGTAATTTCGTTATTTTGTTTTTTCTTTCATTTCTTTATTTTCTTTTGGTATAATACATAAATATGACCGTAAACTTGACACCATTGATAGTGCATAAGTAAGCCCTTTAACTATACAAAACCTGAATAAAATGATACTCCGATTTTGCAACTACACGCGTGTACCTCACTTGCTTTGACATGGATTACTAATCCACTCGTATGGTGCCACCTAATAAAAAAAACATATTATAAGTATGACCTTTAATTTTGTTGGTGCACAAATAGACCCTTTAACTATACAAAAGCTGAATAAAAAAACCCTTCAATTCCAAATCCGACGCGCGTCGTTTTGCGTGTACAACACACATTTTGCCACATAGGATTGGGGTCTTTATTTGTTCAGGTTTTGAATAGTTAAAGGTCCTATTTGTGTACTGTCAAAGTTTAAGATTATTGTTATAATTTGATGTCAAGTTTAGGGTCATAGTTATGTATTATGCCTTTCTGTTTTCTTTCTTTTCTTTTTTTCTTTTTGGGGTTCCTTTTTGGTGCTTTTTTTTTTCCTTTAGTCTTTTATCTACTTTGATGTTTTTGTTTCTTTTCCTTTTTTGTTTTTCTTTCTTTTCCTAGTTGACTATTCTTGAATTTTAAAGTCCTTAGAAAATAAAAATATCCATTTCCTCCATAATGATCTCTCTATCTGATTATTTTTTTTACAATATATTTATAAAAATGATAGAAAATGCTCTATTTCATCCTTGAAATATATCTAAAACGACTAAGATACATCTCAAATTAAAGGCGGTCCTATTTCCCCTGAACTAATTAAAAGTATAATTTTGACACCCTTAGTGGTTACGTGGAACATATGTGGCACAACACACTGGAGGGTCCACGTAGGCACACCTGTGTGCCACGTAGGCACTAAGAGTATCAAAATTACACTTTTAATTATTTTGGGGTAATAGGGACCCCATTAAGTTGAGGTGTGTCTCAACCATTTTGGGTATAGTTTAGAGAGAAATACAGTATTTTCTCTAAAAATGAGATCGCATGTTTTCCCTAATATTTACGGTTTCTTTCTTGTTTCTTCAATATTTTAATTTGTACAGAAAATTTTCCTCATTTGTTGGTCAATTGACATGACATAGCCGCATTGGTGTCTTTGTCAGTGCCAAACGAGTTTGGAGTGTTTTGGTAGATGTTCTTTTCACTAAAAAGATCGACTCCTATTATAGCATCAATCCAAATGATAGTACAGTGCACCCAGCACCCATCCTCCTAGAATCTTGAATACGCCGATAATCATAATGTTGGGTTCATGTATGTTTTGATGATTGACAAAGCAATGAAAAATGTACATTAACCCGTTGCTGTTACCTATTTCATCACGCAGAGTCTAACTTGCAGTTTGATTCTTTGAAATAAAGGAGTCTGAAGTAGAATAGATCTCAAAGTCTGCACAAAGCATGAATCAAATAGAAGATCTAGAAGTTTTCGCAACTCATCTGCATATGATAAGGAGTATATATATGGATAGACCAAGAGAGTCCAAGAAAGAAGAGAATCAAAGAAAGAAGAGAGTTCTTGCGCAGTTAGACGTCTACTTGGCTAAGAAAAACACTGAAGAACTATAAGTATATAAGGTCTTCCAACATGAGTCTCACGCACTGTAATGACCCTTCATGTCATTAGCCGTGTTCTTGGTTATTTTTGCCGATATAGCTCTTCCATAGCCATCCCAAGACATTAGTGGTTTGCTGGAATCGATAGTTTGGTTACCTGATGGTTCTTTTGGTTTATAGAACCACTTTTCCAATTTGAAGTCTTCGTCGATTCCAAATGGCCACCGCACGAAAAATTTAGTAAAATAGTTTTGGATTCAAATTTTGACTATGCCAGCAGCTATGTAATACTGATTTTAGGATAGATAGACCCTTGGTTTGGATCCCACAGCACCCGAGCTCATTTCGACCCATTACTCAAAAAGTCAAAAATCGAAATATATGGGTATGGGATCCACAAGTGGCCTAAATGGTCTTGGATGGAAAATATAACTTCACCAATGCGTCCGGAATATTGTATTTAGTGAGGTTACATAGTTCGTTTGCGAAAAACAGAGTCCAAATTAGTCCAGAAGGTCAAAACTGCGGGTCCATCTAAAATCGTATAAAAGAGTCTTTTTGGCAGATTTTAGGGCATTCTTCATTTCTATTAAAACTCTATCAGCCATAGGAGATTGGTGGCTAAAAAAATGGGTCTTGTGAGTTGATTAGTAGCTTAGTAACTTGTGTAATGCATCCTTTTGCTACAAATTTAAGGTAAGAATTCCTTTAATTTGATATTTATTTCATGGTTTCTTCACTCAAAATACCTAAATCATTGTGGGTCAATTGTAGACCCAAAATTGATTGATTGACTCAAATTACTTGTGGGTTTTAACTCCCTAAAGATAATTAGGCTATGGGTTGGTCTTAGAAACTTTTTTCCAAGGGTGAAACCCAATTGGAGTTTTGGTGCCATTTGAAACCCATGGCACAATGGCGCTATGATGGATATTGTCATTCTTGTTGTAATGCTTAGGTTGTATTGTTGATAGCATTGCTTGTGGAAGGAGAAGATTCTTGAAAAGGAAAGAAAAAACTTATTGGTTCGTGAGTTGCTTGAATTCAAGGTAGGTTAGGCATACCCGTAGTATAGATTGAGCTTGTTTGTAATGTAATCATTGATATCTTGTGAGATTGGGTGGGGAGTTTAGATGATAGTTGATTAAATGGTGAACTTGGGATTCATTAATTGCTATAGGCCATGGATTTGTAAAGGTATGATATTTGACCCTTAGTCTAGGACCTTGGTTAGCTTAATTGTGGTCTCATGACTAGTGTGAGAACACTATAGTTGTTCTAAGTAGACATGAATGGTATACTTCTCTATCCTTAGGAGTGTATTGACCTATATAATGCGTAGAACACTATAGTTGTTCTAAGTAGACATGAATGGTATACTTCTCTATCCTTAGGAGTGTATTGACCTATATAATGCGTAGATAGGATATGAACTTGGTGTTGGGTTGACTTAGAAAGGATTCTTGAAAAGACTTTCCCTATAGACCTAGAAAGGATTGATAAGCCCTTATGGTGAGGTATGGATGACTTAGCCTAATTTCGGGTAGAAGCTAGACATGTGTTAGTAAGCTTGACATTCTTGAGATTTAGAAGTGGGACTTGACCCACCTTAAGCTTGAACTAAGTAAATTCTTAGATACCTAGATACGTGGTGATTGTCCAAGATATATACATATGTATAGGAGTTGTGATGGTTGCACTTGATTATCGGATTATCTTGTGATCATGACTTTAATACCCTTTTAAGTGATTATTGTGCATGTTTAGTAAATACTCATGCTCTTGTTGATGCTCATATTATATGTGAAGGTTATTATTAGTAAGGTGAAATGACAAGTGTTATCCCACATCCCTACTTCTTTATATATTGGGAGCTTTTGTGTATGCTTATTGGTTTGTCTATGCATGTGGATGTATGTTGTTGTATCCGGAGAAATATGTGATATTATGATGATGCCTGATTCGAGTTTGGAGGAATATATGATATTATGATAATGTTCCATTTGAGTCTGGAGGAATGTGTGATATTATGATGATGCCCGATGAATCCCAAGAAATACATGATATTATAATGATGCTCGGAGGCACGTGTGATATTATGATGATGCCCGATGAATCTGGAGGAATATGTTGATATTGTGATGATACCTGGTGAATCCGAAAGAGGTAAGAACATTATGATGCCGTGTGGGACAAATTTACTTATATGCATTGATATTTGTAAGGTTAGGCCGTATGGGGCTAACCGCCTATGTGCTTGAATTATGAGATCTCTCTAGGTAAACTGTTATTCATTTTTTGTTCCAAACCACTATATAAGAGGTGTGACCCTTGTTGATGCTAAAATAGCTACTAGAGGAAATTTATGCCTAATATTGAGTTAAGGCTTAGCGTTATGTGTAAACTTGCATAAAATTCAAGGGCTAACCTAATATATATACTTGACTTGAATAAAAGGTTATATTATTAAATCTTGCCTAGGAAGGTGGCTTATGTGATAACTAGCAACTTCTAAAATATATGATTATTATTTGGAACCTAGAAACCTAGTAAACTAGTTGGTGGACTGATACGGGTACGATCACGAGGATGCACGTATGTGAGAATGCATTGGACCCGTCTATTAAAGCGTCCAAGTAAAGTGTGGAGCAGGCCTTGGATCACATCAAAACTGACCCTAAACTTGCACTCCAAGGGCGCCCTTGGTCACATTTCATTAAAGGGACCTTTTAGTCATTTTACCTATTATTTGTAATACACTATAAATAGAATGATGTAGGGTTTTAGCCATTAGTTTTTGTTGGATATTGAAGTTGTAACACTTAGAAATATTTCTCTTGAGAGAAAAGCCCCCATGACCGAAACTTGTAACTAGGATTTTCAACATTTAGTGTGGATTCACTCGGGTTGGATTCAAGCTTGGAAACGTTGGATGCTTGAACAATCGAGGTCACTCTTGTACCAATATAAGAGATAGATTTTTTTTTGTATGTAGTGTTAAGGGTCCAAGGGTGGAATAGGCTCTTGGGTTCTTAAGATTATACCAACCATTGATCTATCTATCTATCCTTTTTCTTTTATTATAATCTTGTGGTGTTTTCTCCTTTTTAGCGCAAGCCATTTGTTGTTGTTATTGTTCTTATCATATTGTTGTCTAGATTCTTGTGTTCATCACATTTTGGTGTCAACAACACCTTTGTATTCTTGTATTCTTGTTGTTGTAGTGAATCCGAGAGTGGTCTCCAAAAGGTCCTCAGATCCTTAAGATTTGTGGACTATTTTGGAGTGTGTTTTGTGCCCTCCGTGGCTTGTCTTGTATCATGGACTTTACTTGATTAAAATATGTAAACTAGTCCGTAAGGTTGTGACATGCTTAGTGATAATGGATCTAGTATTGTGTGATGGTTAGTTAAATTATCTCCTAGCATGTGAAGTTGAGATGGCTTAGTTGATAACTCATGTCATGATGATGCTAGTTAAAGAATGACCTTATGATAGTTGAATAACCTATACTATGGATGGCTTGTATTTTTCCTCAATTTGATGACTAGTGATTTTAAGACTTGTAATCTTTTGACTTTGGAAAAAATAAGGTTAATTAGTATGAACTTTGTGGTATTTATCAATGAATTATAGAATCAATGATTACATGCCTATTCTTGACAATGTTACTTTCTTTATGTTGAATTACGGTATGGGTATTTGGAAGTGAATTTCGGTAATGAGTTATGGCGGGGTTGTGCTACCCGCGGTTTTTGATAAATTGATTGAGTACTTGTGCTTTATGGTATTATTGGTTGTATTCTTTTGTGTGCTCTCCGGTGGTATGGAACGCCGTGATGAGTTCTTTATTGTGCTCTCTTTCGTGTACTTCCCGGCGGTATAGAACATCGTGGTAAGTTCTTATGTGTACGTTCTAAAGATGGTTGATGATGATTATGGCAAGTATATGTTATGATACTCAGTTGTTATGGTGATTATGGAGTATATTGAAGTAGTATGTCATGTTATTGCCTTAGTAGTGTAGATGTTGTTACAGTGGTATCAAAGTTGATTCAGGTCTAATCCTACCCCATGACTTTAAGACCATTGTCTTACTTTATATCGTCTTTACATTATATTTGAGCATAGTAGGCCGATGATGCCTACTGAGTACCCGTGTTTTGGTACTCATACTACACTTCTGTACCTTTTTGGTGCAGACCCAGATTCTAGTTGCCGCGATTGGGCTAGTTCATGCGAGTTGACTATTCGGAGACAGAGTAAGATTTTGGAGACCGAGTTGCCCTCTTTTCCCTCTATCCTTATTTGTCTTTTATTTTCGAGACAAATGTATGAGATTATTTAAGACATTTTCGATTCTGGAATTGTAAATTCCTCTTGTCCAGTTTAAAAACTCTTGTATTAATACTATCAGGTCGTGGGATTTGTGTTTGAATATCGGTTGTCCTTAGTTGTGAAATGTTGTTGTTATATATTATGTTCATATATAGAGTCCATGTTGGACGTTCTTACCGAGGTAACCCATTGCCATAGCTCTGGGTTGCGGTAGCGGCTTACCTACCGGTGGGATGTGGTAGTTCCATCATGACTCCAAACGGGGTCGTGACACGCACTGAGAGAGTTCTGCCTAGCTACCGAAGTGCAACCTAATACTGTGAATAACATTGAAGGTGCTGGTCACATTGAAGGACCTGATCCTAGTTAGGGAGTTGTTGCTTGACAGGTTTAGTCGTGATGTATTAGGATTGTTTATTGAGTTGTAATTTTCATGCTTTAATAGAAACAATGTGCTATAAACTGAATTAGGAGTTTGTCTTCATTTTGGGATAACTCAAAGACTTGATAGGTTTGTGTATTAGGAATTAGAGTTAATTCCTTAGGATTACATAGCTTTGTAATTCGTCGTTGAGGCTCATTGTCTTTTAATGAATTGGGGTCAAATCGTGTAGAGGTACAGGTCGTGGGTTTTTACACCTCTGTGAACCGAGTGTTTTTCACGTAAAAATAGTGCTTTCTATTGTCATTCACGTAACTGGAACACGTTAGCTGACCTGCGACATTAGTAGGCAATCAACTCATTGGAGATACTAGATCGTGCAATTTATCACATAAAAACTATTTTGGATTATTTTGGTAGATATTTTACTTAAAAGATTGACTCCTATTGACTTGCTTTTAACAACATAAAGAAACTTGATATGATAGCATCATTTCTTCTTTCTACTATTCCATTTTGTGAAACACAACCCAAGTGGTGTAAACATTCCATTTTGTGAAACACAACCCAAGTGGTGTAAACTCTCAAGGAAAAATTGAGAGATTCTCCTTTCTTTTCCTCATTTTGCTGCTACTTTTAATATGTTTTTACATTAATCATTTTGCTACTTATTGGAGTAACTTTTATCAATTGAAATACCACACACAAATTAATCCAGTGTCCAAATTCCCTTGAAACATTCTAGTTCTAGTGAATATGGAGAACATTTTCTTATTGATTCATCTCTTTCTAGTTCAATATTAGTGAGATTTTATATCAGCTGCTTCATCAAATGAAACAGACCAACAAGCGTTACTAGCTTTCAGAAATCTTGTTACAAGTCCTAGTCAATTTTTGGTCAATAATTGGACCAAGAATACTTCATTTTGCTCTTGGTTTTGTGTCACTTGTCATTCAAAAAGGCAAAGGGTTGTAGCCGTGGCTCTTCCCAATTTGCAACTTCAGAACAATTTCCCCCTCTTTGACCAATTTGTCCCTTCTCAGTGTGCTCAATCTCAGGAACAACAGGTTCCATGGTGGCATCCCTTACGGACTAGGCCACTTGCCTCGCTTGCGAGTGATTGATATTTAGAACAATCAGCTCCAAGGAAGTATACCAACAAGTCTATTTCAACATCGAGGAGTTCAAGTAATTCCGTTGGCTTACAATAAACTCGGTGGTGAAATGTGGAAAGGGCCATGGTATGTACCCGAACTCAGAATCTTGGATCTCATCAACAATAGCCTCATGGGTATAATCCCTCCTTCGGTTGGAAATGCCACAAAATTGCTGAAATTAAGTTTGGATGGGAATAAATAGATGGCAATATTCCAAAGGAGATTCGTAATCTGAGCAAAGTTGCAGAGTCGTCCTTGTATGATAATGAATTGACAGGTTCCATTCCTGCAGTATTGTTTAATATCTCAACGCTATTTACCATACATCTGCAATACAATAGCCTGTCTGGTCCTCTCTTGCTTGACGGAAATATTGTGTCAAATCTGAAGTATCTAAGTTTATCTTTCAACAAAATTTCTGGTGACATTCCTTCTAACATATGCCAACTCACAGAGCTCAAAGTGTTGTCCTTATCTTTCAACAAAATAACTGGAAAAATACCAAAAAATATTGGCTGTTTATCCAAACTCGAGCACTTATATATGAGTGATAATCAAATAAAAGGGACTATTCCTACTTCACTCGGCAATATTTCTGCGCGCTATGCAAAATCTTAATTGTGGAAGAAATGACATAGTGGGAAACTCTGGAATTAGGGAAGCTAACAAATTTGAGGGTATTAAGCTTTGTGCTGAATTATAATCTCATTGGTGAAATTCCAGAGGCTATTTTCAATATGTCTTCTTTGGAAATCATTAGTTTCAGTTACAACAACCTCTCGGGAAGAATTCCAACCACTGTAGGTCTTCATCTTCCTAACCTTGAAAGACTTTACTTGGTACACAATCAGATCTATGGGAAAATTCCATTGGTCATAACAAATGCTTCCAAGCTTGAGATACTGTCGCTAGCAAATAACTTTCTCACTGGAACTATTCCGACTAATTTGGGAAATCTTCACGAGCTGCAATATTTTTTCGTACATACTAATCAACTTACCAATGAACCAAGAGAGCATGAGTTCCGATTCGTCAAATCATTGGCAGACTACAGGATGTGGCGATATCTACAAGTGGGTTCCAATCCGTTGAATGGCGTTCTGCCCAATTCTATTGGGAATCTATCATCAACTATAGAAAATATTTATATAAGCGATGCACACATCAATGGCCTCATCCCCACAGGTATAGGAAACATGAGCGGTCTAACAGGCCTAGACTTGGTAGGCAACAACTTGGCGGGAAGTATTCCTTCTGATGTTGTTAAGCTTAAGAAAATCCAAGGGCAGTATCTAAATAACAATAAGTGGCAGTTGCAGGGACATATTCCGGAGGCGGTATGCCATTTGACTAACTTGGTTAATGAACTCTCTGGATTAATTCCAGAATGTTTAGGAAATCTTATCATCGAAGTTTCCTTTGATCATTTCGAAAATGAGTGGTCTTCTTATTCTAGACGTGTCACAGAATTCAATAGATGAAGAATGGCTTGCCACTCCTCCAAACTCTTACATGCAAAAGCCATCTGTTGTATGTATTGCCAAGTGCAGTATCTAGTCATTTTTAGATCACCGACATTTGTTATTAGCTTTAGAAATACACAATAGTTTTCCAACACAATAAGTGGCTTGCCACTTGTCCAAACTCTTACATGCAAGTCATCTGTTGTATGTATTACCAAGTGCAGTATCTAGTCATTTTTAGATCACCAACATTTGTTATTAGCTTTTGAAATACACAATAGTTTTCCAACACAATGACAAGTGGCTTGCCACTTGTCCAAACTCTTACATGCAAAAGGCCATCTGTTGTATGTGTTGTCAAGTGCATATCTAGTCATTTGTGGAGACATTTGTTATCACCTTTTGAAATTCACCATAATTTTCTAACATACTTCTTTATTATTCATATATATGATACAAGAATAACAAGGAAAGGCACAAAATAACCAAATCAAGTGACAAAACAAGAAGAAGAACATAACAATATTGTAACAACAACTCACAGATTCCCTAGAAACGAGAACAAACTAGTACAAATGATTACAAGAATAAAATGAACAAAGGATAGATAGTTAGACCTTGGTTGGTATCATCTTAAGAACCCAAGAATATGTGATACTCTTGGATCCTTAACACTACATGCAATGGTTAACCTATATCCTCGAAACACCAACGTCTCAAGCCATGAATGCAACACTAGTGATTCCACACTAGTATCACCCTAATTTCGTGTTGCCTCCTAAAGAAAAGAGAGGACTTGTCTTTCAAAGTGTTATACAACTTACAAATATCATCAAAGTCTAACTAGTAAATGACCTAACATATTCTATTTATAGTAGGTTACAAAAATTGTGTGAAATGTCCAAAAGACCCCTTAGTCAAAGGCTTCACTTTAGGTGCCCTTGGAGTGCAGTTTGTGGACTCTTTTGGAGACTATATAGGCCCTCCTTTGCACTTCACTTGCACGCTTCAAGTCTCGGGCTCAATACATCTCACATATGTCCATCTCCGTGGTCATTCTCGTATCATCCTCTCCTTCTTGAAAAAGGATTCGACCTCGAATCTGCTCCTTGCAAAATTAAAGAAGGACAAACAAGAAAAATATCCTCATGATATGAGGGTTAGGATTAGCAAAATACACACATCACATGCCATGCCGAGGTGGGAAAAACTTGGAGTATACCCACGGATCCTTTGTATTGAACATGAATACCTTAGTATAAATGGAACAAAGGAAGAGGTCATCATCAACAAAAGGAGGTAAGGAAGAACCTTACCTTCCTTTCTTAGCACCCACAATCAAACATTGCTTGTCATATTGACCAAGTATTAAGTGGGAAATGTAGAAATTTCCACTTTTTGAGAGGGTGTCGGGTTCAAATGGGAGATGTAGCCAAGGGCCGAGGCTAACCCTTCCTTTCCCTAGAATGTCACTCCAATCACGCATGACATTTGCTTTTAAGAGAAGACTAATATTCAAGAATAGATACATACGGCCTAGAAGTCCTACCTCAAAAAGACATATGCCATTATTTACAACATTTCCATACACATGATCTCTATGAATAAAAATACTAGCAAGGCTTTTACCACACAAGATGTTCAAAGAGTCACGTGCACCATCAAGATCAACCCTATAAACACCATCACTAACTTGAGATTTTTCAAGCACACTACATATATGCTCAAGTAGTGGAATATATTCATGAGTAAGTTGATCTCATTCATATCCTCACTAGTTGTCGGCAACTCACATACCAACATAGACTCACCTTGGCTCGCAAAAGGGTCAACTAGTGTGTGAATACTCTCGTCAATTGGTAATGGAGACTTACTCGAGTTATAAGGGCTAGCACTAGATGGACATAAATTATTCTTGTGAGAAGAATCAATTTCGTCATCCAAAGAATCAACTAGTGCTTACATACTTACAACAAGAGTTTGGTTCTCCCGCAGCCTAACATCACCAAGAGTATCAAAAAAGGAAGACTCGAGCACCTATAACCTAGACAAAGATGCAACTACACCTACTTGGCTCCTACTAGCCACAACACAACATACTAAGTTCATAGGAGTGTAGGGGATAGCATTTTTACCTCATAGCTCACATGAGCTATGGCCTTCCTCTTGATGTATTTTCGAGCATCCCACTTGCTCCGTTTGACCTACCATATGATTCAACCTTTTATTTTCCATAGCTAGGTCTCGGAACATAGTGTCAAGGTAGGCCAAAATGACATTAATGGCATTGTTGTCTATGGGTTGAGAGGTTGAAGCCGCGGGTTTCCTTGTAATTATACCTAAAAATAAAAAGAAAAGAACAAGCCTACAAATCAAAGCACAAGTTAGTTCAGAACAACCTCACCATACTCTCACAAACTTGATCGTATCACACTTGGATTCACAAGTATTGCAAGTCGGCTTGTAGTTCGTGATGAGTTGAAGGGTGAGTCTACTCCTTGGTCGGAGTGAATTATTTGTTTGAAGACTCAAGGAAATGATGTCCGAACTTGAACCAGGAAATTCTACCAACCAAAAACAAGAAAAGCACAAAATAATGTAGACACAAACAATAGATGCAAAGGATTAATTGACAATCTAGTAGGAGTTTACTAGTTTGTTAATTAGTTGTAGGATCAACTAATGAAACCAAGAATCAATAATTAGAAACTAGAAAAATCTAAATTTGAGCTTAATTATTGATGTGAACAGTAGAAAGTGGTGACGTGAAGTATGCAATTTGTCTCGGGCCCACACAACTTAGTCACAAATCTGAAATTTTCAACCTTCACACAATTTAGATTGAAAGACAATTGGTTTTGGTGGGAAAGTATAAGTCTTGAGTCTTTTGTTTCTAAAAAAAAAAAAAAGATGATCTTGACCTGTACTAGTTCCACTAAACAAGGCTCCTTGATTTAAGGATAGTAGTTGAAAAAGTTGATGTCAAGTCTAGGAAGTGATGGTTCAAGTCTTCTCACCAACAAACTTTACAACTTATCTTCACCTTTTTGAATCAAGTTTGCACTTTTTGTAGTTTAAGTTATAAGACTAGGCGAAGAACAAGATAAACACAATAACAATCTTCAAGAACAAAACAACAACTTCTCAAGAACACAACAACAACAACACCAATTGTCCACCAATCTTCAACACATGGCCAACTTCAAGTCACCACAACCTTAGTCAATATTATAAGCTCAACTTAAGATCTAGACACTTTTAGGGTTGGTGAGTAAGAAACCAATACTAGTAGAACAACTCAACAAGGAAAAATATACTAGATCTAGTCACAAAACTCTTGGAACACAAGATTGATTTAGTTGGAACAAAATCAACCATAAGCTTTGATACCAAATAATACAAGAATAATAAGGAAAGGCATAAAACAACCAAACTAAGTTACAAAAAAAGAAAAAGATTACAACAATATTGTAACAATAACTCACGGATTTCCTAGAAACGAGAACAAACTAGTACAAATGATTGCAAGAATAAAATGAACAAAGGATAGATAGTTAGACCCTTGTTGGTATAATCTTAAGAACCCAAGAACATGTGATACTCTTGGACCTTTAACACTACATGCAACGGTTAACCTGTAACACCCCGGGGTTTTCTCGACTTAATATCACATCATTGTATACTTAAAAGGGTCGATCTTCTGAAAATTTTTCTAAGTATCAAAAGGACATAGTCATATTTTGAACCCCTAGCCTTTGTTGATTTTATTTTTGACCTTCCCGACCCGGGAGATTTCATTTTTAAGTTGTTTCATGTTCGGGGGAGTAATAGGGATGTGTCGGGGAAGTTTTGAATTTTTCGGATGACGTTAGAGGTGTGTTTGGATGTTGGAATTAGTGGATCGACGTGAAGTTGATGCGTCGTGTCGATGAAGTAGTGAACCGATGCGATATCAATGTGTCACATCGTTTGGCGCATCGGTGCCCAGTTTGCATCATTTTAAATAATAATCAGCTTTGAGAAGGACATATTAGTCTTTTTCCTCATCTTATTTCTACCATAACACAGAATTATTAAGTATTGAGGACTCATATCATCAGAAACTACTTAGAATCTCTTAAATCAAAACCCTAGTCCCTCCATCTAAGAGCAGGAGTTCATCAAGTAAAGAATTCCTAGAACTAAGGTGTGATTCGGATACTACTCTTCCTTATAAGGGATATAAGGTGTGTGGAGTTTTTCCTAAAACCACTTGGGCATAATGAAAGTGTCTCAACAACTTTTTCACCATGTAAAATCATAAATTCTCAACGGGGTTTTGAAATTTACATTGAAATCACATTAAGTATTCTTATTTAACATTATTGTTTTGGTCTTTCGGCCTTTTCCCCGAATTGATTTGAAATCTTATGTATACGTATGTGGTTTAAGTTGACATTGAATTGAGATCATGAGCCTACAAAATCCCTCTTTTGTTGTTAAGTTATTTGTTTCTATATGTGTTATGGATTATACGATTTCATTTTGAGGAGTAGGATATGAATTTTTTTTTATTTTGGCTTATGACTTGATAATGATTTTGAACTCAAGAGTATAACTCGCTTATACTCCAATGAGGTTACTTGGTCCCAATTGTGGCTCGAGGTCAGAGTAGATTCTTGTTTGAAATGACTAAAATAAATAATGTATGAGCTTGAACAAAAAAAGATACTACGACTCAAAAACGAGAAAAAACAAACAAACAATGTTAACACGAAGAACGTACACAAAACTAAGTTAACACGAAGAACGTACACAAAACTAACTTACAAGCTAGTAGGGTATTACTAGGTTGTCAATTAGTGTCGAGCAAACAAACGAAACTAGAAAACAATAAAATGAAACTAAGAAATCTAAAATTTGAACTAAAAAACATTGCCTGAACAGTACTTTAGTGACATGGCAGTCCACTATTGGCCTCGAGTTTTATCAAAATTTTATTTCCCGATTTCAAGTTTTGATCAATATACAATTTGGAATTGGTGGATTTGGTTAATGGAGGAAAAGTGGTCTTGGAGCCTTTTTGTTCAAATTTTAAAAGCAAAACTTGACTTCTTTGAACTTTCTCCTTGAAACAAGGTCCTCAAATCAAGGAAAAGTAGATGAAAAGTCTTTGAAGTGATGGGGACAAGTCTTTCACTAAAAACTACTACAAGCTTTTCTTTCACCTTTTTAGATCTGATTTGCACTTTAAGGATTAACAAGATGATGAAAGGGTGAAGAACCTTAAGAACACAACAACAACTACAAGAACAACAACAATTTCAGTTTCCAACTCCACTACAACAAAACCATCAAATCGGCCAAGGTTTAGGTAACAACAACATCCAACTCGGCCACACCTTGTCCACATCAACAACTTCAACAAGTTCAAGTTCAATCTTAGATTTGGACACTTTTTAGTGTTGATGAGAAAGAATCCAACACTAGAAACACTCTAAACAAATAAAATACTACAAGTTCTAGACACACAACAAACAAATCTTGGCCAAGATAACAACAACACAATTTTTGGCCAAGAACACAAAATGGACAGATGTGCACTTTAGATTTTTTTTTTGAATTTTCAGCTTTTTTTTTTTTTTGAATTTTCGTCCAAGAGAACCCAAGATTGGTAGTGTAGGAACACAACCATCCTTGATCTGATACCAAATGATACCAAACTCGACAAGAACACAACAACACAAACACCAAAATCAGTCCACTAGTCCAAGAACTATGGACCCTTTTGATGACCTCTCTCGGATTCGCAAGAAGAATAAGAAGGGAAGTGATATCAAGAGTAAATCACACTAAAAAAGCAACAACACTTGATGAACAAGATGCAATAACAACAACACATAGTTACAAGACAAGAACACAAATGGATTACATAGGTGTAGACAAACGATTACAAGAAAGTAAAGTTTGATAGATAGACAAAGGGATGATATAATATTAACAACCCAAAAGTTTATTCCACTTTTGGACCTTTAATATCACACACAACCTAAACCTATCTCTTACATAACCTCAAGGGAACCAAAATTCCCAAGAAATTTCCGTTTCTAAGCAAATAATCAACACAAGGATTCCATCTTGTCCAAGGATTCCACCTTGCTAAATACTCTCAAAGAGGCTACAAAATATATTCTCCAAAAATCTCCCAAAAATGACCAAATGAGGTTCTATTTATACCTAGGTTAACTTATTATAAATGACTAAAAACCCTTGCAAAGGGTGGATGAACAGTGAATGCGGATGAACAGTGAATGCGGATGAATAGTGAAATAGTTTTGGAGCTTGTGGGACTTGTTCTCTACACTTCAAAGCTTGTTCCTTGGATGGGAAGCCCTCTGACTCGAGTCTTGATGCATTGGACCCCGATCATGATCATATCCATATCAATTTGCAACCAGTTGATATGTATGAATATAGTTAGTCTCAAGTGATCCTGCTTTGGTTTAATCTTTGATGAAAAGACAATCTATGTCTATGTGTTTGGTATTTTCATAGAAGAGAGGATTGGTAGCCAATTGAATGGCTGATTTTCTATCTTTCATAAGAGGGACAGGTAGTTGCATTGATACTCCCTATTCAGTAAATAAGCCAAGATGCCATGTGAGCAACTGTAGAAGAATCTAGGCTCCTATACTTAACCTTAGCTGAACTTCTAGGAAATGTTTGTTGTTTTTGGACTTCTAAGAAACCAATGAATCTCTTAACTTGATCACATAGCCTATGATAGACCTCCCGGTGTTAAGGCATGTAGCCCTGTCATGACCCGAGTTGGGGCCCTGGCCGTAACGAGCATCCCAAACTATGGATGCCCGGGCACCCTTCTTCATTTGGTAATCATGCATAATACACATACAATAAAGAAAGGATGCAGAAATATAAATCATTATGGAATCATGGTCTTGTTCTGAGTCAAAAATATCAATATGAAAGAAAACCAATCAATATCTAAACAACATCTATTTCTATCAGTGAAATCACTAATACATACAAAAGTTAACAAACTGTCTGAAACTAGGACAAAACCCCCAGTGGACCTGAACCAAAGTAAATAACAAGTGACTGAAAGAAATAGGCCTTTTGGAATAAAGAAGGCTCATAAACTACACACTTTACTTTTGTCTGAATAACTCTACGGCTTAGCAGGACCTCTAGACTGAGCCATAGATCCAAAAATATAGGGGTTCAATACAATTGTACTGATACGCAGAGCAATCTAAAATAATGTACTCTTATATTTAACATAAGTGTGCATAAAATGATTTAAAACATATGGGCAACGTCAAATGGTCATTCAAATAATTCTGTAGATACAATACCATTCTTTATTTTACTTCTAAGCTAGGTGGTCCACCCTATAAGTCTAACAGTCCACGGGCTATATGGAATCTGCCCTCAACTCGGCAGCCAAGCCCCCAACCCAAGTTTGCCTCAAGGGTTGGGGTTTCTGTTCTGATATGCCACAGGGCACTAGGACAGCGTATAATTCCTCTTTGGGAATATAGTAACCCGTATCAGCAAAACACAATTTCATGCAATGAGTTTTCAGAACTCGTTCCTTCTTCGGGTAACCACCAATCTCTCTTTAAGCCCAATTTTAGCCTTTTCTAAACATGTATCATTCTAAGTTCAAAATTTAAAATTTTGAAAGAAAATCTGCATTCTGTTAAGTTCTGTGTTGCTATGGCATTATCTGAATATTTTCATACCAAGACTTGAAAGTCATAGTTATAAGTAATAAAATATCATATTATAGTCTCTTCTTTCAAAACATAAAGTTTAGACCACCATACTTCAAACAGTTCAAGATTCAAACTTTCAAAGCATTTATCAAATTATATGAAGATCACTGTTTTCAGCATTTCAACAAAAATGTGGTGGTCATGAAATTTGTGACAAAATATGAGATCTTCTTAGAATACATCTTTAACCTTTAACACCAAGAAAAACACTCTCTCTTCAATCCAAATCCAGAATCAGTCATAATAAAAATCAAGACATTTTTATCATGCTTCTAACAATGTATTTTGAATAAATCATAACTTATGAAAACAGGAAGCTTGTAAACAAGAGGGGGATTTCTGATAGATCATGCTCTCAATTCATCATTCAAATTCATCAAACACATACATATATATACTTATACATGGTTATAAATCAAATTTGGGGAAAGGCCTCAAGACCAAAATAATAATGTCATTAAAGAATTCATAAAGCAAAATTGTAACATAAATTCTAAAACCCCTTCAAAACTCATGATCTCACAATGTTTAAATGTTGTTGAAACAATTTTCTTATGCCCATGTAGTTTAGAAAAATTTCACGTAGCTCAATAGACATGGTTGGATTTAGAGAATTTGACTTTGAAATCCTAGGAGATGATCTTGAATGCTTACATGAGATTCTTGAATTATGATGCTAAATTCTTGGTTTGAAAATCTTGAATCTAGAACTTATTTGGAAGAAGGATGGTGGAATCTTGGGATTATTGGAGATGAATGTTGAAACTTAGGGTTTCCAATTAAGAGAGTTTTGATCGAATCAAGCCTAATGTGCTTAGAATAGGCTTTAATATCGTGTTTGGGAAAATTGGGGTGAAGGAAAATGACCAATTTGCCCTTAAAAATATGGAGCTTGACTACAAAAAATACACAGGCCAGACAAGCCAGGGCACCACGGTCTCTATCGTGTCTCTCCCAGGTGCCGGACCGAGCAGGGCATTGCGGGCATACCACTCTGAGCTACTATTTTGGAGTTCCAAAAATGTCCTTACGCTTATCCGAAAATTCCAAAACTTACCTGAGATGTACCTTTGACACCCCGATCATGAATCAACTTACAAATCGATATTATAAGGTCAGGAAGGTCAAAAATAAAATCATCAAAGATTAGGAGCTCAAAATGTGATTAAGTCCTTTTATTTAACACTTAGAAAGGGGAATCACTCAAGTTGTCAGCACTTTAAGCATGCTACTAAGTGATATCAAGTCGATAAAACTACAGAACATTACATTATCCCTTCTTGGGATCATTCGTCCCTGAATGATGGCTTAGGACACAAATAAAAACAATTTCAAACAGACCAAGCTAAAAGGAAGAAAATATATAGAGGGAGTAAATGAGTGGTACCTTCTATGTCGTTACCCACTATCTCAAAGAGGTTTGGGTACCTAGCTCGCATGTCATTTTCTGACTCCCAAGTAGTTTCCTCCTCTTTTTGATTCTTCCACATCACCTTGACCGAAGCTATTTTCTTACTCCTCAACTTTCGAACTTGACAATCTAAGATTGTAATGGGTTCTTCCTCGTATGACAAGGAGTCTTTCATATTGATCTCCTCTATAGGCATGTAACACCCTCTATTTTTGAGCTAGAAATTGAACCGTTGTTCCTACGTGTGTAAGATCTAATTCTATAATTTACACTTAGATTCATATGTCATGATCTTTCACCTAGTATATGATGTGAATAAGAAGTGAAAAATGTTCATAGAAATGGCCTAAAGCAAAGTTGAGCTAAGAACCTTTCATTTATCCAAAATTGGATATTTGATCCTACAAGGGTCTACTTTGATTGTGTAAAACTCTTTATACACATATAATTCTTCAGCTCAATACCCACCAAATTATAGATAATTGAATTATCTTTCCAACGATACCAATTTCGCCAAAATTTGATAACCAAGCAAAAAGTTATGACATTTCCCATGTGAGACAGTAAGCTAACGCGATCATGATGCATCGCATCGAGATCGCGTCGATACAAAATCAGACTCAGATATAAGGCTTTTTTATGAATTATTTCAGTTTCTAATGGGTCTAGGGGCACCTTGGTCATTTACCCTCACCCAAAATCCATCTATAACATAGAATTTCAGCCCCAAGAAGCCAAAATTGCTTATTTTACTCTAATCCTCTCAAAATCCAAAACTTAATCCTTTTCCTCAAGATCAAGAATCAATATCTTATGCTCAAGATTTCAAGAAACGGATCAAGATCCGGGTTCCGCTCTTTCTCCTAAATAATCTAAGGTATGTAGAGTTCATCCTAAAAACTACATGTGCTGTTGAAACGCTTGAACGCATGATTTAAAGTTTATCAAGCATGAATTTTAAAAAGGGGTTTTGGAGTCTATGTTTTAAATTATGCATTCTGAATGTTTCAATGCTATTATAGTTTTGGCCTTGAGGCGTTTTCCCCTTAAATTGATTTATACGTATATCTATATGTATGAAAAATTAGACTGAAGATTGTTTGAGAGCACAAATTGTGAAATCCCTTTTGTTGTGATGAATTTAAGTTTACGATCTTATTGGGAATGGTTTGAAATGCATGATTTATAATTTGAAAATAGTTTTCTCAATATCATAGTATTTGAACATGATTTATAGATGATAAGAGAGAGTTTCTTGGTATAATTATTTTCTTGTGTTAAAGAGAAAGAATTGCATGTGATTGAGAACATTGACATAACCATCTTGTGTATTTGAAATATTGAGAAAGAGAGTTTCTTGCATGTGCTTACATGAATTTAAAGAAAGAGTTTTTTGAACTGATTTATTGATATGGTGGTCCCAAACTTATGTTTTGAAAACAGAGATTTAATTTTCTAATAATGACTCAGAGATGTGACTTGCAAGTCAATTATATGACGATACCATATGAGTGTATGCCATAACAGAGTAAGAGTTTTTAGAGTTTAATTTTAGAGAATACATGTTTTAGAGAGTTAAAAATGGGCACAAAAAGGGTTAGGTGGTTTTCCGAAGAATGCTTGAGTTCAAGTGACTCTTAGCCCAAAACCATGTTTTGCCGATACGGGTTCATTATTTCCCCACGAGGGATTTTACACTGGCCTAGTGCCCTATGTCGTACAGAGACAGAGACTCCAACCCTTGTGGAAAACTCGGGTTAGGGGCTTGGCTACCGAGTTAAGGGCAGAATCCATATAGCCCATGGAATTTCTAAGTTGTAGGGTATACCACCTAGCACAGAAGTAAAACAAAGAGTATTTCACAGAGTTCAGATAATTGTTCAGAGTCTTTTTAAATATGCCTATGTGTTTTCTAATCATATTTATATGTATGAACTGTTTTTAAATTTCTCTCACCTATGTTGAATAAAAATTATTATTTTGGATTTTCTCTGCGAACCAGTATAATTGTATTGAACCCATACCTCTCAGGGTCTGAGGCTCAGTCTAGAGATCCAGCTAAGCAGTAGAATTTTCAGACAGAAACTGACTATCCAGTGGTGAGCCTTCTTTATTCCAGAAGGCCTGTTTATTTCAGACTATGTTATTTATTTTGTTTTGGGTCCACTGGGGGCCTTGTCCCAGATTCAAACAATTTGTTCATTTCGTATGTATTAGAAATTTTGCAGACAGAAATAGATACTGTTTAGATGTTGATGGGTCTTCTTTAGTATTGATATCCTTATTTCAGAGCATGACTATGATTCCGTATTCTTTTATATTTCTAATTTTTTCCTTCATATTATATGAAAATGTGTATGATTACCAGATAGAGAAGGGCACTCGGGCCTTTATGGTTCGGGATGCTCGTCACGGCTAGGACGCCGGTTTGGATCGTGACAAACTTGGTATCATCATGCCAAGACCTGCAAGTCATGTTTCTGAGCCATAAAATATCAATCACATTTTTCTCTAACAAAACATAAAGTTCAGACCACCATATTTCAAATAATTCAAGAAGATTCATTCTTCAATACATTTATCAAATTATGCAAGGATCATTCCTTTCAATCATTTCAACAAACATGTGGTGGTCATGAATTTTTGGCAAATCATACAATCCTTTCATTATATACATTCAACATTTATCAACCATTCAAAACCTCCCTCTTATCAAATTAAAGATCAATCTTAAATTATTCAACAATAGTCAAAACATTGATACTATGCTTCTAAATAACATTCTAAAATCAAGAGGTGTTGCAACATGAGAGAGAGTGTAAATAGTCATACTCTCAATTCAATCATGAACTTTAACACATACATACATACATATATATATATATATATATATATATATATATATATAGGATTTCAAATCAATTTAGGGGAAAGACCAAAACAATAATGTCACTAAATAATTCATAATGCAAATTTCAATGTAAATTCCATAAGCCCTTCAATAATTCATCGATTTTACAATTTTAAAAGTTGTTGAACAACTTCATTATGCCTAAGTAGTTTTAGGAAAACCCCACGTACCTTAGATTACAAGGTTTGAAGAGTAGAACTCAAATCTTGACTCGTTTCTTGGAATATTTGATCTTAAGGATGAGTTCTTAATCTTTGGAGAAGGAGTTAGGGTTTTTGATTTGAGAGGAAAATTGAATTATAGAGTGTATTATGATTTTTGGGGCGCATATATTTCTGTATGTCACCGATTCATCCTAACTCATGGAAAAATCTCAGTTCCCTAAATGAGGAGCAATCGCTTCAAGCAAAAATCTTTGTCATAGTTGTAATGTAACAACCCGTAGAATTCTCGACTCAATACCACTCTTAGTTGCATGTATGGAGAGCTAACAATCTGAAAAAAAATTTAGTTGTTAAAAGACTTAGTCATATTTATGAGCTCTTAACTTCCAAGATTTTAAAATTGATCTTCTCGACCCTGAGACGTAGATTTTTGAGTTGATTCATGTTCAGTAGTGTAAAAGGGGTTATTCTGGGAAAGTTTTGAATTTTTTGGACCACATTTGAGATGTGTTTGAGTAAGCAAACTAGTGGCTCAATGAGATATCGGCGCGTCGCGTTGGTAAATGCATTGGCCAAACTCGTTTCTCGATGCAATCTCGACGCGTCGCGTCGCCAATTGCGTTGGGTGCCTAGTCCTCTTACTGATTTCGAGTCCATGAGGATAATTCAGTCTCTTTCCCTCTTTTTGTCTTGATTTATGCACCAATGTTTCTTACTGTGCCCTATCCTAAGAAGTCATGTTGTATTGTGTCTTTCGAATGAATCTCTACTTTGGATCCAAACACTTAATATATGGAGTGCTCATGTTTATTTTATCGTATCTTCATTTCATGTCCCTCCTTGAGTAGTGTAATAGGTATAAGTTATGGTCTAATAGTGTTACTTTCATTTATGACAGTTATGCTTGGGTCCCTTAATGATCCTCCGTATAATAGTATTGTAACACCCCGAACTTTCAGGCTAGAATCTAGACTGTTGTTCCTATGCGTATAGATCCGAACTAGATAATTCTTTGTTAATATATGTGTGTTATTAATCCTATAGTGTGTGAATACCTTTGACTATGAATTGAGGTCACAAAAATTCCCTAACTCTAAGACGAGTTGAAAACATTTCTAGAGATTAAGTTTCAGTGGATGTTTAAACTTGGATCAATTTACATTGACTATAACTTCTTGTGTATATCGAATTAGAGGACCTAATATATATCAAATGAAAGGTCTTTGAATTAGCTTTCAAATAATATCAATTTCTCCAAAATCCGATACCAGAACAAAAAGTTATAGCCATTTTCATGAGAGGGGCAGTAGTTGCGCGCGATTAGCGTGTGACGCATGGTCCGTCTCACGCACCTAATTATCAGGTTCTATTTTTGCATTTTTAAGGGATATTTGGACCTTTACCTCACCCAAGGTCTGTCCATAACATAAGATTCATGCCCCAAAAGCAGAATACAATCCATAATTTAATTTTTCCTCTCAAATTAAAACCCTAAATCCTTTCCCTCAAGATCAAGAATCAAGATCTTAAGTTCAAGACTCCAAGAACAGGGTCAAGATCCGGATTCCATCTATCAAGATCTAGGTTCCATCTTTCAAATCTTATAGTCTAAGGTACGTGGGGTTTATCCTAAAAACTACATGATCTTGTAAACATTAGAGCATGATTTAAAGATTATTAAGCATCGATTTTAAAGGGGTTTTGGAAGCTATATTTAAATTATGTATTCCGAATGTTTCAATGTTACTATTGCTTTGGCCTTATGGTATTTTCCCCTAAATTGATTCACATGTATATGTATATGTATGAAAATTAAGATTTGAGATTGTTTGAGAGCACAAATTATGAATTCCCTCTCATGTATTGAATTAAAGTTTATGGTTTATTGGAAAAGAGTTGAAATGCATATTTTATGATGTGAAAGTAGTTTTCTCAATGTCATAGTATTTGAACATGATTTAGGGATGATGAGAGGGTGTTTCTTGAGATATCTATATTTTGTGTTAAAGAGAAAGAATTGCATGAAATTAAGAATTTTGACATGACCACCTTTGTTTATTGAATCGTTGATAAAGAGAATTGCTTGCATGGTTTCACATGAGTTTTAAAGAATGAGTTTCTTAAAGAGAATTGTTGATATGGTGGTCTTGAATTCCATGATTTGAGAATAGAGACATAATTTGCTATAAATGGCTCAGAGAATATGACTTGCAAGTCAATGGTATGACGATACCATGTAAATATATGCCATAACAGAACTAGAGTCTTCAGAGTTTGATTTTCAAAGATTGCATGTTGTAAAGAATTAAAAATGGGCTTAAAGAGGGTTAGGTAGTTACTTGAAAAGGGCACGAGTCAATCGAATCATAGCCTAAAACTGTGTTTTGCCGATACAGATATGTTACTTTTGTACGCTGGCGATGACCCTATGGCGTAGTAGAGATTCAGAGACTCCGACCCTTGTGGCAAACTTGGGTTGGGGGCTTGGCTGCCAAGTTAAGGGAAGATTCCATATAGCCCGTGGAATTACAGAATTGTAGGGTATACCACCTAGCACAGAAGTAAAACAAAGAGTATGTCACAGAGTTCAGATGGTTTTATAGAGTCTTTTAATCACACCCATGTGACTTTTACTATGTGACATATTTATGAACCATTTTAAATTGCTCTCATATATGTTGAATATCAAATATTATTTTGGTTTTTCTCTGTGTACCAGTACAACTGTATTGACCCCTACCTGTCAGGGTCTGAGGTCAATCTAGCAGTCTGGCTAAGAAGTAGATCTTTCCAGAAAAAAGTGTAGAGCTCAGTTGGTGAGCCTTCTATGTTTCAGAAGGCCTGTTTAATTTAAGATATTTATTTATAGTTTTAGTCTAATGGGGGCCTTGTCCCAGTTTTCAGACATCTTTGTTTCATATGTAGTAGAGGTTTCGCAAATGGAGTCAGATATTATTTTAGATGTTGAATTGCAGTCTTTAACATTTTGTTGATTTCAGAGCATGACCATGATCCCATACTCAATCATATTTCTGCATTACTTTTCTGTATATGAATGGTGTAGCTGATTATAAGTTAGATAGGTGTCTGGGCCTTCATGGTTCGGATTGCTCAGCACGGTCAGGGCCTCGGTTCGAGTCGTGACAAGTATGATGGTGGATGTGGGAGCGTGGTGATCTGTTAGGTAGAGGAGTAGATGTTCTTGAAGGTTAAAAAAACTAAAATAAAAAATAAAAAAAAATTAATGTGATTCTTGAGCTGAGGTTATAGGTGAAAAGGAGAAAAAAAGATTAACTTTTGTTGTGTTAAATAGCTAAGAAGGAGGAATATGGCGAAAATATTTGTAGAGTGATTGAAATTATTGGTCTTAGTGGGGAAATCCATGTAGTGGGTATAGTAATGATTAGGCTTGAATGTTGTGGCTACTGAAAATACAAACCTATGTGATATGTGGTTAGTACCCTCGTAATAAAAACCCAAGGGTTTTTTATGATATTGATAAGGTGAAGAAATTTCTTAAAGGGATGTTAGTACCCTCACCCAAAATCTATCTATAACATAGAATTTCAGCCCCAAGAAGCCAAAATTGCCTATTTTACTCTAATCCTCTCAAAATCCAAACCCTAATCCTTACCCTCAAGATCAAGAATCAAGATCTTAAGTTCAAGATTTCAAAACACGGATCAAGATCTGGGTTTCGCTCTTTCTCCTAAATAATCTAAGGTACGTGAGTTCATCCTAAAAACTACATGGGCTGTTGAAATTTGCTTGAACAAATTTAAAGTTTATCAAACATGAATTTTAAAAAGGGGTTTTGGATTCTATGTTTTAAATTATGCATTCTGAATGTTTCAATGCTATTATTGTTTTGTCCTTGAGGCCTTTTCCCCTTAAATTGATTTATACGTATACATATATGTATGAAAAATTAGACTGAAGATTGTTTGAGAGCACAAATTATGAAATCCCTCTCTTGTGATGAATTTAAGTTTATGATCTTATTGTGAATGGTTTGAAATGCATGATTTATGGTTTGAAAATAGTTTTCTCAATATCATAGTATTTGAACATGATTTAGAGATGATGAGAGGGAGTTTCTTGGTATAATTATGTTCTTGTGTTAAAGAGAAGGAATTGCATGTGATTGGGAAATTTGACATGACCACCTTGTGTATTTGAAATATTGAAAAACGGAGTTTCTTGCATGTGCTTACATGAATTTAAAGAAAGAGTTCTTTGAACTGATTTATTGATATAGTGGTCCCAAACTTATGTTTTGAAAACAGAGATTTTAATATGCTAATAATGGCTTAGAGATGTGACTTGCAAGTCAAGGGTATGACGATACCATATAAGTGTATACCATAATAGAGTAAGAGTTTTTAGAGTTTGATTTTAGAGAATACATGTTTTAAAGAGTTTAAAATGGGCACAAAAAGGGTTAAGTGGTTGCCCAAAGAAGGCTTGAGCTCAAGTGACTCTTAGCCCAAAACCGTATTTTGCCGATATGGGTTCATTATTTCCCCACGAGGGATTTTATGCTGGCCTAGTGCCCTGTGACGTTCCGAGACAGAGACTCCAACTCTTGCGGTAAACTCGGGTTGGGGGCTTGGCTGCCGAGTTAAGGGTAGATTCCATATAGCCCATAGAATTTCAGAGTTGTATGGTATACCACTTAGCGCAGAAGTAAAACAAAGAGTATGTCACAGAGTTCAGATAATTGTTTAGAGTCTTTTTAAATATACCCATGTGTTTTCTAATCATATTTATATCTATGAACCATATTTAAATTGCTCTCACCTATGTTGAATAAAATTTATTATTTTGGATTTACTCTGCATACCAATACAATTGTATTGACCCCACCTCTCAGGGTATAAGGCTCAGTCTAGAGGTCCAGCTAAGCAGTAGAGTTTTCAGACAGAAGCAGACTATGTAGTGGTGAGCCTTCTTTATTCTAGAAGGCCTATTTATTTCAGACTATGTTATTTATTTTGTTTTGGGTCCACTAGGGAGCTTGTCCCAGATTCAGACAGTTTGTTCATTTTGTATGTATTAGAGATTTTGCAGTCAGAAAAAAATATTGTTTAGATGTTGATGGGTCTTCTTAAGTATTGATATTCTTATTTCAAAGCATGACCATAATTCTGTATTCTTTTATATTTCTGCATTTTTCCTTCATATTATATGAAAGTGTGTATGATTACCAGATAGAGAAGGGCGCTTGGGCCTTTATGGTTCGGGATGCTCGTCACAGCATGGGCCCCGGTTCGGGTCGTGACAAGGCAACTCTAGGGAATGATCTCCAATACACTTTTCAACATGGATACATAAAATACGAGATGAACAGAAGCCAGATTTGTGGGCAACTCTAACTTATAAGCGACCCCACCTATCCTTCTCATAATCTAATATGGTCCTATAGAGAGAGGACTCAGTTATCCATTCTTACCGAATCGCATGAGTTCCTTCATGGGGGAGACTTTAGAAATGCCCAATTACCAACCTCGAATTCTAGCTCATTCCTTCTAACATCGGCGTAGGATTTCTGGCGACTCTGAGCTGTCTTGATTCTTTCTCTAGTGATTTTCACTTTCTCCATTGATGTACAAGATCAGGCCCAAACAACCACATTTCACTACTTTATACTAGCCAATCAGTGATCTACATCTTCTCCTATAAAGTGCCTCAAAAGGAGCCATCTTAATGCTGGCAAGGTAGCTGTTATTGTAGGCGAACTCTATCAATGGAAAATGATCTACCGAACTAACTTTGAAGTCAATTACACTAGCCCTCAACATGTCCTCCAGGGTTTGAGTGGTGTGTTCAGCTTGCCCATCCATCTGGGGGTGGAACGCAGTGCTTAGATTCACTTGGGTACCTAAAAACCCTGGAAAGATTGCAAAGATAATTGCGTACCTCGATAGGATATAATAGATACTGGATACTGGTGCCCCATGCAAGCGAACTATTTACTCAATGTACAGCTTGGCATAATCATCTCCCGAGTAGTTAGTCCTTACAGGAAGAAAGTGAGATGACTTGGTCATTCAGTCTACGATCACCCAGACGGAATCATATTGGTTTTGGGACCTCAGAAGTCTTGTAATGAAATCCATATTGATCATCTCCTATTTCCACAAGGGTAGGGCTATCTCTTGAGAAGTACCACCTAGCCTCAAGTGTTCCACTTTGACTAGTTGACAATTTAGACACTTAGAAACAAAATCAGCAACATCACGTTTCATATTATTCCACCAATATATAGCCTTAAGGTCATGCTAGTTTTTAGTAGAGCAGGGTGAACAACAGACCTCCAAGTGTGAGCTTCATCGAGGATTCTTTCTCACAACCCATCCACTTTTGGTACAATTTAACCTACCTTGATATCTCAAAACACCATCACTGCCAATTTCAAAAGACATCATCTTCTATTTACCCACATTTTTTTTAATCTGCATCAAGATGGGATCCTCGGCCTACTTCTCCTTAACTTCCGCACATAGGGAAGATTTAGCTATTTCATGTAAGACTACTCCTCCATCTTTGGAATCCAGAAGTTGCACCTCTAGATTTGCAAGCTGGTGAATATCTTTTCCTATAGTCCTCTTTCCTTCTTCAATATGAGAAAGAAGGACCATAGATAATCTGTTGAGGGCGTTGGCCACCACATTCTCCTTGACCGGATGATAGTGCAGGCTCATGTCATAATCCTTCAACAGTTCCAACCAATGCCTCTGTCTGAGATTCAGCTCTTTCTGTGAAAAAGTATATTTTTAAATTTTATGGTCAGTGAACATATCAACATATACCCCCTACAGATAATGCCGCTAGATTTTTAGTGGAAACAAAATAACCACTAACTCCAAGTCATGGGTATGGTAATTTTGCTCATGCACCTTCAACTGCCTAGATGATAAGCTACCACCTTACCATGCTGCATAAGTACATACCCAAGTCCCACCCGGGATGCATCACAGTACACAACAAAACCCTTTGCACCTTCTGGAAGGGTCAAAACAGGCGCATTAGTCAACTTGTCCTTCAATCTCTCAAAGCTATTCTCACAAGAGTCCGACCACACAAATTTCACCTTTTTCTATGTCAACCTGGTAAGTGGAGAATCTTTGGAAGAAAAACTTTCTACGAACCTTCTGTAATACCTTGCTAAACCCAAGAAGTTCTGAATAACGGTTGGAGTCGTGGGTCTTGGCCATTTTCTTACTGCTTCAATATTTTGGGGATTAACTTTAATTCCCTCACTAAACACAATATGCCCCAAGAAAGCAATAGCATTATGCCAGAATTTACACTTGAAAAATTTTGTATACAATCTATGATCTTTGAGGGTCTGAAGGATGATTCGGAGGTGACTAGCATGATCCTCCTCACTCTTAGAATAAACCAAAATTTCGTCAATAAAAACTATGACAAACAGATCTAGAAATTGATGAAACATCCTATTCATTAGGTCCATGAAGGCTACAGGGGCGTTAATTAATCTGAAGGAGATGACTAAGAATTCATAATGGCCATATCAGGTTCAGAAAGCTGTTTTAGGAATATCAGCCTCCTTATCCTTCAACTGATGATACCCCGAATGAAGGTCTATCTTTGAAAAACACCTAGCACCTTGAAGTTGGTCAAAGAGATCATCAATTCTAGGAAGGGGGTATTTGTTTTTTACAGTAACCTTATTTAACTGACGATAGTCTATACACATACGGAGAAAAACATCTTTTTTACGTACAAAGAGAATAGGTGCACCCCAGGGGGAAACACTAGGACAGATAAATCCTTTGTCAAGAAGATCTGTTAGCTGTTCTTTCAACTCCTTCAATTCTACAGGAGCCATTTTATATGGCGGAATAGAAATAGGACGGGTGTCTAGCAATAAATCAATACCAAAATTTATCTCTCTATCAGGTGGTATCCTTGGGAGATCATTGGGAAAGACTTCTGGAAATTTATTAACCACATAGAAAGACTGAAGAAAAGGACTTTCGTCATTAGAATCCTTTACCCAAATCAAATGATAAAAATAATCTTTGGAAATGTCACGACTCGAGCCAGGGCCCTAATCGCAATGAGCATCCCGAACCATAAAGACCCGGGTGCTCTTTTAAATCTAGTAATCATGAACAATATTCATATTGTACAAGAAAATTTGAAAATAATAAATGACGGAACCATGGTCAATCTCATAAACTTGAACAATTTAAAAGGGAAACTATGAATATTCTAAACATGTGACAACCGTCTGCGAAATCTCTAACATTACATTAGCCATCATACATCTGAGACAAATTTGGGACAAGGCCCCCAGTAGAACATAAGAAGAAAGAAACAACGAGATTTGAAAATCAGGCCTTCCAAAAAAGAGAAGGCTCACCAACTGTAACTTCTGATTCACACGGATCTACTGTTGTATGGGACCGTGGGGCTGTGCCTCGGATCTTGGAATATAGGGGGTCAATACAGATGTACTGGTATGCAGAGAAATCCAAAATAATGCATTTACATATATAAAATAGATGAGAGTAGGCCATGAACATCATGTATAATATAGTTTAAAATACCTGGGCAAATCTTTAATAATCATAAAACATTCTTGTCAATACAGTTCTATTGTTTGTATTACTTCTGAGTTAGGTGGTACACCCTACTCCATGAGCCATATGGACTCCTCCCTTAACTCAGCGGCCAAGCCCCCAACCCAAGTTTGCCACAAGAGTTGGAGTGTTTGATTCTGATACGCCACAGGGCACTAGGCCAACGTATAATCCCCATATAGACAAAACACGATTTCAGAAAATGAGTTATCTAAACTCGTGCCTTTTTTGAATAACTTATACGCCCAAATTACACCTCTCTTACGAGAGAGTAAGCGGTCGTTGTCAAATATATAACCCAACTAGGTTGGGGTCGAATCCCACAGGGAATATGGTGTTAATTAAGTTATATGCAGATTAGTTGACTTTTAATCGTTCATTTTCGTAAAATAAATAGGGGGAATTTGATTCAGTTCACAAATTAATGGTTTCAGCTTAACAAGATGAAATATGTGTATTAGTATTCAAATTCAGAGAAATAGCAAACCAGGGTTATGTCCACCTTGTAGTTTTTAATACTTACTAACTATGGGCTTTATGAATTCATACATACATCGTGCTTATAGAGAAACGTATTGTATTTAATAACATAATCCTAGTGTTTCTCAACCATCATGGACTAATTCACTTGAGTTGTCTCGAATCAAAAGCGTTCACCAAAAACATACGAAATCTCCAAGTAGTTAATACTGCTAAGGCATTAACTTATAAAATAGGGGTTGGTAATCCTATTTTCTTGTCACTACTCTCTTTTCTGAACATCAACCTTTCTTTCGAACAAGTTGCCTTTTAAGGCATATCATCTATGTTTGCAACCATGACAATTCAAGATAAGCGAAGAGAGTATGATGTAAACAAATCAATGCATAGTGAATTCAAAACCCAAAGTGATAGATTGTATGCTACAAGGCTTCCATAACCCTAACTAATAAACATAGCCACTCATGAATAAAACGAAAAGCATCATAAATATATTCATCATACCAAAAACTAGAAGACGATCTTGGTGTGCGAATAGTGAACATAAGAGAGAAAAACAATTCTCTCTCTCTCCTTAAGCTAAGACGCCTTTCTCCTCTCTCCCAATAATACAGAATAATGAATGATCAATAAAAATTCAGCATTACATATAATACATACATACATATATACTAGTCAAATCACTTTCAAGGAAAGACCTCAAAACCAAATCAAAGGCTTCAAAAACATGATTCTAATTGTAAATCCAAAACCCTTTTTGTAAATTCATGTTTTCTGAACCTTTAACATGATTAAGAAGAGTTTACTATGCCCATGTAGTTTTAGGAAAATCACACGTACCTTAGATTATTTAATTTGAAAGATGGAGCTTGGATCTTTACTCTTTCCTTGAAGATCTTCACTTAGGAGGGTGAATTCTTGATCTATGGAAGGGAAGGAAACTTGAAACTTGTTCTTGGAGTTTTTGAGAGGAAGATTGAATAAAAGGGGCAATTTATGCTTGGTGCTGAAATCGTATGTTATAGACAGATTTTGGGTGAGGAGAAATGACCAAAATTATCCTAGACCCATTGGAAACTGAACTAGCATGTGAAACAGCTCCGTAACATGCAGGCCGACGCATCGCATCGACATCGCGTCAGCTTACTGCCTCACACGGAAAATGTCATAACTTTTCACTCGGTTATAGGATTTTGACAAAATTTGTATCGTTGGAAAGCTACTTCAATTATCTAAAATTTGGTGGGTCTTGATCTGCAAAATTATATATGTATCAAAAGTTATACACGTTCAAAGTACACCCTTGTAGAATCAGATATCCAGTTTTGGATGAATGAAAGCTTCTTAGCTCCACTTTGCTTTAGTCACTTTCTATGAACATTTTTCACCTCATAATCACTTCATATACTAGAAGAAAGATCATGACACATGAATCTAAACATAAATCATGGAATTATAGCTTACACACATTGGAACGCCGATTTAATTTCTAGCTCAAAAATGCAGGGCGTTATAGGAAATAAGCTTACGGGCTCTAAGGTAAGATATGAATTTCTCTCTAGGTGATAAAGAATGTCCCTCCCATTCTATCATTGGTTTATTCGGAAAGAGAAAGTAACCTTTCGGGCATAACATGAATGGAGCCAGTCCATTCCTAAAATAGCATCAAAATCAACCATATCAAGCTCTATGAGATCTGTCATAGTATCACAGCTATAAATGGACACCACAAAATTTTTATATACCCTCCTAGCCACAACAGAATCACCTACAGGAGTGAAATAAGAGAAAGGTTCTACAATAACTTTAGGATCAAACCCAAAACCGACTACTACATATGAGGTCACATAAGACAAAGTAGACCAGGGATCAAGTAACACATACACATCACAGGAGAAAATTTGCAACGTACCCGTGACTATATTTGGTAATGCCTCTATATCCTGGAAATTGGACAAGGCATACAACCGGTTGCGACCGCCTCCGGTAGCAGAAGTAGTACCCTTAAGTGGTGGTGGTGGCGCCGATGAATTAGCTTGGGATTTTGCACCACTAAAGTTTCCTCTTGCAGATGGACAATTTCTCTGAAAATACCCTGGCTGACCACAAGTATAACACACTAGTCTGCCCAGCTGACACTTTTTTGCATGACGTTTTCCATAATTTTTACATTGCAGGAAAAACTAAGGTGACTGAGCTACACTACCTTGGGACTGAGTACCCTATACTTTCGGCCCACGATTAGGCTGAAAGTTCTGAAACCGATGATCAGCTGGAGGTCTGGGTTCTGGGGTACTGACTGATGATTGGGCATGACTCAAAAACTTTTTCTTCGGCCACTTGTTACCCTAGTTACCATCTTGGTGATAACTGTAGTTCTGATCTGGTCTGGCCCTCTTGTCCTATCTGTCCTTCTCTATTACTTCCATAACCCTCTTTTTCTGCTTCTCCACCTGTTACATATGAATGGAAAATCTGGAGAAGTCCATATCTCTGTTCAACATTGCCCCTTTGCACTCTAATACCAAGTCATCCGAAAGATCAGATGCAAACTTTCTCATACGGGCCCTTATGTTTCTCGCCAATTCCAGAGCATAACAGGATAGTTGATTGAATTTTAGGGTGTACTACTTAACACTCATATTCTCTTGCTTTAAGTTCATGAATTCATGAATTCTTCAGCCTTGGACTCCCTCGACTCCTGGGGAAAGAACCGGTCCAGGAAGGCTTCCATAAATTTTCCCCACACAGAAGGCTCACCATTTTTACCCCTTGAATCTTCCCACTCATTATACCACTGATTTTCTACCTCCATAAGTTGATAAGCCACTAGTTCAACCCCTTCCACTTTATCCACATGCATTACTCAAAACATTTTCTCCATCTTGTCGACAAACTCTTGTGGATCCTCCTCTACCTTTGTACCCATAACTTGGGCATCAGATGCACGAGACGCAAACCCAATATCCTCCAACCATCGGGTTGTGAAGCCACAAACTATGCAATTAGTACCAGATCGGGGAGCCCTAGGTGCCCTGGGTGGGCTAGTCTGAATGGGAAGGACTCCTGGAGCAGCAATGAATTCAGAAATGTGAGCTCTATTATGTGTCCTTATCCCAAGGGTGGGACGGACATCTTCAGTTTGGGCATTCTGTTTATTGGGGCAACATGGTGGCATGATAGCTTTTCTAAAATACAAGAGAACATTGATTAGAGAACATTCAGACTCGACAGCATGAACTAAACCACAAAGAAAGGAGATATTTCTAAACGTCTAGTAGCCTCCTACTTATATGTGTGGCGTGCTACACACCTATAAAAAAGACTCTACCCGATGCGATTTTGCAGAAACCCTGGGACCATGAACTGTGCTTTACTACCACGTTTTTCATAACCCTAGCTAGGGCCCTGGCCGTAATGAGTATCCCAAATCATAAAGGCTCGGGTGCCCTTCTATATCTGGTAATCATGCACAATACTCATATAATAAAGAAAGGATGTGGAAATATAAATCATTATGGAATCATGGTCATGTTCTGATACAAGATCGACAAGGAACATGCAAACAACACCAAAATCAGTCCACAAGTTGAAAGAACAGTTGACCCTTTTGATGACCACTCTCAGATTCACTACCAACAATAAGAATACAAGATTTTGTGGTGTATTTGACACCAAATCAAAGACCCAACTCATATTAACAACAATTTATAAAGAACAAGATGGACAAAAACAATATAATAATAGCAACACATGGGTTACAAGAGAAACAATACACCACACAGCTACAAGATTACAACAAAGGAAATGATAGAGTGTGACATACACTACTACAAAGACCAAGAATCTAAGTGTATTCAAGCACGAAGACCGTTGATAAAGATAGTAGAAACATCTACACTATGCGGTGGACACAAGAGAGGACCTTAATCCGTCTAGTACACAACGATCCAAGCAAACAAACAACAAAAATGATTCCACACCTAAGTTGTTTCGTAGTTTCACCTAAGTATCTATGGAAGAGAGAACTTGTATTTTTCAAGCGTGTTATACAATATTCAATATCAAAAAACTAAGTAACCCTAAAATGTTTCTTATATAGTGTATTACAAATAGAAGGCAAAAGGTACAAAATGCCCCTTAGAGATTAGGTGCCCCTCTAGTGTGAATTAGTGGCTGTTTTGATATGTTTTAAGCCCTTAATTCCACTTTTATTGCACACACAGAGGGACGAATTCAATACACATCCTCATAAGTCCATCTACATGATCGTACTTGTATCATCCTCTCCATCTTGAGAGGAATTTTTCCATAAATTCAAGCAATCATCACCCGTAAGCTCTCCTCTTTGAATCATCTTTTCAATGTTCCTCCTAAGGGTTCCATGAGGTCATCAATCTTGCTAGTTGGACTTCAATGTTCTTTAACCTGCACATAAGAAGAAAGGATGCTAGGAAAAGTGCTAGCATCTTGATTAGTAGGAAACAAAGTGTCTTTGTGGGCAAACCCCACAATCCTAACTCTCGGCTTCTCTTCTTCACCCTCCTCACTCTCAGCTTCTTCTTCCACAATATCACTATGCATTATTATCCTTGCCATATACATAGGCACCACACTCTCTCCATCCACCGGCCAAATATCTTCCCCACCTTCATCAATTTCCACCTCGGCCTCAAGCTCTCCATCGTGAGCTTTTTCATCACCCTCATTCGATTCAAGTCCTACCTTCTCACCAAGGTAATATAATTTTCCCTCCCGAAGGATTACATTCCTCTGGTTTGTGCACTCACTAGCCTTGTTCCCCCACCCTTGACATTTAAAATATTGAAATCCCTTAGGATGAGAAGTAGAATTTGGTTTACCTTCATTTCTTGGAGGATACTTTTGGGAAGGCTTGGTTTCGGTTTGTACAACCTTTTTCTCGATTTGGTTGGCATTGGATTAATGTTATTGATGTTGGTGACACTCCGAGGAAGGTCCTTGGTGATTCTTGGGTTTGGAGGCCGAGAGTTCCCTTTCAATTTCCAAGGCCGCTTGGAAAATGCCATCGATCATGTCAAAATTTTAGAGGGTCATCTTAGAAGCTATGTCCCTATTCAACCCGACTTTGAATCGTATAATATCATGGCTCACTTGTTCTCCACTATGGTCAAGCTTCAACATCAATTGTTGAAACTTATCCTAGTATGCTATGACACTTTTGTTTCCTTGCCTCAAGTTGTACAACTTGGCAAGAAGTTCTTGTTTGTAGCCCTCGGGTAAGTACCTTTGATGCATAAGGTACCTCAATCTAAACCATGGAGGTGGCCGCTCGACAATCAACACATCACTAAACCTCTTCACATACTCCCACCAAGTGTTTGCATACCTCTCAAAGTGAGTGATTGCATAACAACTCTTCCTTTCTTCGGTTAGATCATTCACTTGGAATATTCTATCACAAGATGACTCCTAAGCAAGATATTCCTCGGGATCACTCTCACCCTTGAAGATCGGAAGACTAACTTTGATGGAATTGAGGCCAAGCTCTCGGGTTTGGTTACCACCACTCACTTCTCGGCCTAAATCACCTTGCCTACCCCTCTCCTCTTCTTCCCTCAAGTAAGCATCACCATAACCCCCATGTTGTTCCTTCCTACCATAACCCTCAAAACGGTTTGGTGGATTTGGATTAAGTGGATTCGGATTTGGAGGATAGTAAGGCCTTTGGTTCAATGGAGTTTGGATTAGAAAGTGAGGTCTTTGGATAAGTGGAGGGTTCGGGTTTGGTGGCATTTGGGTTCCAAATCTGACATGTTGGACTTGGTGAAGTAGAGGGAGGGTTGCTCTATCATACTCACAGTTTTGGGGAACATTTGGTGGTTGGCTTGGTGACTTGTTCATTTGGTGCAAGGCCTTGGGAGTAATGGTTAGGGAAATATTTTGAGGGGTGGAAGGTCGACTCCTTTGACTTTTCACACGTTCTAATCTCCCACTCATTGATGCCACATCCATATCTAATTTCTCAAGACCCACATTCAACCTAGCCACATCTCGAGACATAGTTTCAAGGCGATCCAAAATGAGATTGATGGCATTATTGTCCATTGTTTGAGCATTTGAAGCCTCGGGTTCAAACTCAAGCTCAACAATGGTGGATGACTCAAATTACCTCAAATTTAGCTCAAATTGGAACCCTATACTCCTATAATGTTATAGAACACAAATCTAACACTAAAAACACAAGAAAAACACAAAATCAAAAACTCAAAATTTGACCTAGGGTCAAAAACGGGTTTAGTATTTTTTGGGGGGGGGGGGATTTTTGATTTTGACACTTCTTTTTTGTTGGGATTTTCAATTTATAGACTCTAATAGTGTTAGGAAACAAGGATCTAACACTAGAAACACACAAAAATCAAGTTTTTTGAAAAATCCTAATAACGTGAATAGTAACTTTTTTCTTTATTTTTTTCTTCTTTTTCAATTTTTTTTTATTTTCAGGATAACAATCCCAAGATTGATTTTATTGGAACAAAATCAAACCTTGCTTTGATACCAAATGATACAAGAATTACAAGGACAACACGAAATACACTTCAAAATCAGTCCACAAGATCAAAGATCCGAGGACTCTTTTGAAGACCACACTCGGATTCAACAAACAACAACAAGAACACAATGTATTGATGTGTTTATCACCAAAAAAAGCTAACAACAAACTATGTTAACAACAACAAGACGAAGAACAACAACAATGGAACAAGAACAACAAGTCACGGATTTGAATTACAAGAACACAAACAAACGATTACAACATAAACAAAATTGATAGATAGTCAGACCTTGGTTGGTATAATCTTAAGAATCCAAGAATATGGTAATCTTGGACCCTTAAAACTACACACAACGGTTAACCTAACTCTTACGTTGACACAAGAGGAACTTTACCTCCTCTAAACACTAACATCTCAAGCCAACATTGCAACATAAATGATATCCACACTTGTTGCCCTCATTTAGGTGTGGTGGCTATTCCAAGCCCTACAACTAAAGGTGTTTCATGTTTCAAGTCTTACATAAATGAAAAAATAATGGGAAAAGGACCTAAAATATTCTATTTATATTCTATTACAAGACAAGGCAAAATAACAACAATGCCCTTAAAGGGTGAGGTGACCATGGAGTGCATTTGGACCCAATGAAGTGACCAAAATACCCTTAATGAAGATGACTAAATCATGACCCATTAAGTG